>NC_079195.1:165528135-165828135 GCF_029499605.1 Hyla sarda | reverse complement strand
ACATCTTCTCGAGGGATCCATCCATCCGGTGTTCATTTACACGGACCACAAAAATATTGCCTATCTTCAGTCCGCACAGAGGCTCAATCCACGCCAGGCTCTTTGGTCCCTGTTCTTTGCTCGCTTCAATTTTGTGATCCATTTCCGTCCGGCAAGCAAGAACATCAGGGCAGATGCCCTCTCCTGCTCTTCAGATGTGATGGGTGACGAGACTACTCCCCAGCATATTATTCCGCCCGAGCTCCTGATTGCCGTTGCTCCTGTGGACCTATGCTCTCTTCCTCCTGGCAAGTCCTATGTGCCTCCTCATCAGTGCCTTCAAATCCTCAAGTGGGGTCACGCTTTCTTGTTTACAGGTCACCCAGGAGTCCTGAAGACACTCCAGCTAATCACCCAAAGATATTGGTGGCCTTCCGTGGAGAGGGATGTCTTGGACTACGTCCAAGCTTGTGCGGTCTGCGCACGGGACAAGTCGCCTCGCCAGAAGCCAGCTGGATTGCTCTTACCTCTTCCTGTTTCTGAGACCCCATGGTCCCACATCGCCATGAATTTTGTGACCGACCTTACTCCTTCCCTTGGCATGACTGTCATTTGGGTGTTAGTGGACCGTTTTTCCAAGATGGTGCACATCGTACCATTACCTGGGCTGCCTTCTGCCCCACTACTGGCTAAGCCATTCTTCAAGCACATTTTCCGTCTGCATGTTTTACCCACGCATATTGCTTTGATCGAGGTGTGCAGTTTGTATCCAAATTCTGGAGGGCTCTTTGCAGTCAGCTCAAAGTGAAATTAGATTCCTCTTCCTCTCATCACCCCCAAACAAACGGTCAAGTGGAACGAGTGAATTAAGTCCTGTGAGATTATCTCCGACACTTTGTTTCTTCTCGCCAAGACAACTGGGCAGATCTCCTCCCGTGGGCAGAGTTCTCTTACAATTACAAGAATTCCATTGGTTCCAATAAATCTCCATTCTTTGTGGTCTACGGACGTTATCCTCTACCTCCTCTGCCCTTGTCTACCTCCTCAGCAGTTCCCGCAGTTGATGAGCTCATCCAGGACTTCTCCACCATTTGGCATGAGACTCGCACTGCCCTTCTTCAAGCCTCTGCCCGCATGAAGTCCCAAGCGGATAAAGAACGCAGAGCTCCTCCGTTTTTTTCCCCTGGAGACAGAGTGTGTCTCTCAGCCAAGTACGTTCGTTTTAGGGTCCCAAGCTACAAACTGGGTCCTCGCTACTTGGGACCCTACAAGATTAAGAAAAGGATAAATCCTGTGGCTTATTAGCTCCATCTCCCTTCCTCCCTTAGGATCCCTAATTCGTTCCACGTCTCCCTCCTTAAGCCTGCAATCTTTAACCGCTTCTCCCCTAAAATCACCACTCCCACTCCTGTGGCTGGCACATCTGATGTCTTCTCCATCAAGGAGATTTTGGCATCCAAATAGGTTAGAGGAAGAAAATTCTTTCTGGTCGACTTGGAGGGCTGCGGTCCTGAAGAGAGATCTTGGGAGCCGGAGGAGAACATCCTGGACCACAGCCTCATCCTCAAGTTCTTCGGTACCAAAAAGAGGGGGAGACCAAAGGGGGGGGGGTACTGTTACGCTGAGCGCTCCGGGCCCCCTGCTGGCCTCGGAGCGCTCTCAGCGTGTGTCCCCAGGCAGCGCCTCGGCGTGTGCGTCCCCACTCTCTAGGGCGTGCGCGCCAGGTCTCTTAGATTTAAAGGGCTAGTGCACCAGTGATTGGTGCCTGGTCCAAAGTGGTTATTAAGGGTTAAGGTTTGTGAGAGGCAGAGGTGTTTGTACTTAATTAGGCATTCACCTGTGCACTGCCTATAAATACCTTCTCCTCTCACAGCCTCCTGCCGGATCTTTGTGCCTTGGGAAAGCGTTCCCTGTTGTTCCAGTGTTACTCTGCCTGTTGCCGACCCGTTGCCCGTGACTACCGCCTTAGAACCTGTGCTGCCTGCCCTGACCATTGCTTCGTCTGACTATGCTTCTGCCTATCCCTCCTGTACCGCGTCTATCTCAGCAACCAGAGGAGTTGAGTTGCTACAGGGTGGAACGACCTGGGGATTACTGCCACAGCAAGACCATCCCACTTTGCGGCAGGCTCTGGTGAAAACCAATAATCCCTTAGACTCTGTTCCCCTGGTACGGCCCACGCCATCTCTCCTCTGGTCCAGTGGATCCACCTCCTGCCATCTGACCGGACTGTGACAGGGTCAAGGTAAAGGTCTTCACATTGATACTGCACAGGTATGGTAAATAGCTATTGCAAGTAAAAAGTTGGAAGATAAGGTAAATCATTCAATCAAAGAGACAAATAATACTGTATGTCCGTGAGAAGAGGAGATCCAGGGCTCCCAAATTTTATTGAACAATTCCATGGTATCTGCTCTTAGAGCATTCAGCTTTTCTGAGATTAGAATTTGGTTAACCCGCAACACAACCATAGGCAATGAGAGTATGGCTGAGCGGAGGGGTTAGAATAGTTAATAGGAATAGGCTTCATAGGAAAATAAAACATATACCCTTGAATCCCATTAACCCCAATAACATAAAGGATGGAAATGTAAAGTGTATGTTCACAAATGCCAGAAGCCTAGCAAATAAAATGGGGGAGCTGGAGGTGTTGATACTGGAGGAATATATTGATATAGTTGGGGTCACTGAGACATGGCTGGACTCCTCGCATGACTGGGCTGTCAATCTGCAGGGTTTTACATTGTTTTGCAAGGATAGAATGAACAGGAAAGGTGGTGGAGTCTGTCTGTATGTAAGAAGTGGTATGAAAGTCAGTGTGAACGATGCCATAGTGTGTGATGATTCTGAGGATGTGGAATCACTGTGGGTAGAATTACAAAGGAGGGAAATACTGAAAAAATATTTGGTGTAATCTACAGACCCCCTAATATCACTGAGGAAATAGAAGGTCGGCTGTATAAACAAATAGAGAGGGCCGCCCGGGCCGGTACAGTGGTAATAATGGGAGATTTTAACTATCCAGACATAGATTGGGGTCGGGGGTTGGCTAAAACTTCAAAGGGGAGAAAATTCCTAAATTTATTGCAGGATAATTTTATGGGCCATTTTGTGGAGGACCCAACAAGAAATGATGCCTTGTTGGATCTGATCATTTCCAACAACGCAGAGCTGGTTGGTAATGTAACTGTGCAGGAAAACCTTGGTAATAGCAACCACAATATAGTTACTTTTGATTTAAAATGTAGAAAACAAAGACAGACGGGGAAGGCAAAAACCTATAACTTTAAAAAGGCAAATTTCCCTGGGCTGAGAGCTGCACTACAGGACATAGACAGGGGGGAGCTGTTCTCAAATACTGATACAGAAGGTAAATGGGAAATTTTTAAATCGACTCTAAATAACTATACAGTTAAATATATACCAAAGGGGAACAAATATAAACGATTAAAACTAAATCCTACATGGCTGACAAATGATGTTAAAAGAGCATTAAACAACAAAAAAAATTGCCTTAAAAAAATCCAAATCTGAGGGGTCAGCTATAACATTTAAACAGTACAAAGAGCTTAATAAAATCTGTAAAAATGTAATAAAAACTGCAAAAATTCAAAATGAGAGACAGGTGGCCAAAGAAAGCAAAACTAATCCTGAATATTTTTTTTAGATATATAAATGCAAAAAAAAACAAGGACAGAGCATGTAGGACCCCTTAATAATAATAATAATAATGGGGAGGTTGTCACGGGCGATCAAGAGAAGGCGGAGCTACTAAATGGGTTCTTTAGTTCTGTATATACTAGGGAAGAAGGAGGAGCTGACATTGGCCAGGTCAGTGCTGGTAACACATCATGTAATGTACTGAACTGGCTTAATGTAGAGATGGTACAAGGTAAGTTAAGTAAAGTAAATGTAAGCAAATCTCCAGGACCAGATGGATTACACCCAAGCGTTCTTAGAGAGGTAAGTTCAGTAATTTCTGTACCCTTGTTCACGATATTTAGAGATTCTCTGGTGTCTGGTAATGTGCCAAGGGACTGACGCAAGGCGAATGTGGTACCAATCTTCAAAGAAGGGCTCTAGGTCTTCCCCAGGAAATTATAGACCGGTAAGTTTAACGTGCATTGTGGGTAAATTGTTTGAAGGACTTATAAGGGATTACATACAGGAATACATGGGGGATAATTGTATTATAAGTGATAGCCAGCATGGGTTTACTAAGGGTAGAAGTTGTCAAACCACTCTAATTTGCTTTTATGAAGAGGTGAGTAGAAGTTTTGACAGAGGAATGGCTGTGGATATAGTGTTTCTGGATTTTGCTAAAGCGTTTGATATTGTCCCTCATAGACGTCTGACAGGTTAAGGTCTTTGGGCTTGGAAACTTTAGTTTGTAACTGGATTGAACACTGGCTCATGGATCATACTCAGAGAGTTGTGGTCAATGATTCGTATTCTGATTTGTCCCTGGTTATTAGTGGTGTACCCAAAGGTTCAGTACTGGGCCCGCTGTTGTTTAATTTATTTATCAATGATGTAGAGGATGGCATTAACAGCTCTGTTTCTATCTTTGCAGATGACACTTAGCTTTGTAGCACAGTACAGTCTATAGAGGATGTGTATAGGTTACAAGATGACTTGGATAGACTAAGTGTCTGGGCATTCACTTGGCAAATGAGGTTCAATGTGGATAAATGTAAAGTTATGCATCTGGGTACTAATTACCTGCATGAATCGTATGTCTTAGGGGGGATTAAACTGGCAGAGTCACTGGTAGAGAAGGATCTGGGTGTACTTGTAGATCACAGACTACAAAATAGCATGCAATGTCAGGCTGCTGCTTCCAAGGCCAGCAGGATATTGTCATGTATCAAAAGAGGCATGGACTCGAGGGACAGGGACATAATACTCCCCCTTTATAAAGCATTGGTACGGCCTCACCTGGAATATGCTGTTCAGTTTTGGTCACCAGTCCATAAAAGGGGCACTGTGTTGCTGGAAAGGGTGCAGAGACGTGCGACTGAACTAATATGGGGCATTGAACATCTTAGCTATGAGAAACGATTAAAGGAGTTACAATTGTTTAGTCTTGAGAAGAGACGTTTAAGGGGGGATAAACGTATATAAATATATCAATGGCCCATACAAAACATATGGAGAAAAACTGTTCCAGGTTAAGCCCCCTCAAAGGACAAGGGGGCACTCCCTCCGTTTGGAGAAGAAAGGGTTTAGTCTCAAGGGACGACATGCCTTCTTTACCATAAGAACTGTGAATTTATGGAACAGTCTACCTCAGGAACTAGTCACAGCAGGAACGATTAATACATTTAAAACAGGGTTAGATACATTCCTGGAACAAAATAACATTAATGCTTATGCAGAAATATAAAATCCCATCCCTTCCCCCAATATCCCACCACACCCCTACCCTTCAATTCCCTGGTTGAACTTGATGGACATATGTCTTTTTTCAACCGTACTAACTATGTAACTATGTAACATTTAGAAGCTATATGTATACGTACCGCCAATAGGATAAATTGGGTCAATTTTTAAAAGCAGCAGAAGAGAGTCCTGGGGGTTTCCGGCCTAAAAGGCAGACATCAGGGGAAAATGGTACTCTTGTGTCCAGGACCGACAAAACGAGATCCATGACTCCACCCCAGAAGGCAGAGACAAATGGGCAAGACCACCAAGTGTGGAGCATGGATCCCGCCTCTGGACAGCCTCAAAAACACAGGGGAGAGAACTCTGGGTATACAGCATGTAAACGAGTAGGTACATAATAGGTACAATGTAAGATTTTTAGAGCAGTTTCAGTGAGGGAAACCTGCCAACTGCCCTTACTAAGTTGAGAACAACAGGTATGCCAATCGGCTAAAGACATGGATATCTGGAGATCTTCCTCCCACTGAGCCATAAACTTCAATTTAACATTATCAGGTGGACTATTGAGGAGGGAGTAGAGAAGAGATAGTGCCCCAGGGCGAGCAGGTGTATACAGAGCCATCGCCTCCAAGGGAGTAGGGGAGATGGGAGAGGAAGTATGGTGGAGGGAGGAAAGGAAGGAAAAGATTTGGGAAAGCCAGAAAAGTGCAGAGGATGGGGGCCTGAACTGTAATAGAAAGGCGTCTTTGGTCATAAGTCTCCCCCTCACCAGAAATCGATTAATAGTTGTAAACTTACTAGCTGTCCACCAACTAAAAGTTGAGTGGGAAAGACCTGGCGGAAAGGAAGGGTTACGAAAGAGAGGCATAGCAGGGGAGAGATGAGATTGGAGCTTGAGCTTGAATCTGACCGAACGCCATAGAAGAAGAGAATAGCGTGAGAGTAGAGCAGAGGAGGGAAGTAAAGAGCAGATTGGACCTGGTGACCACATGAGGGAGCATAAGGTGTACGGAGCTAGTAAATCATTTTCAAGATTATCCCACCTAGGGCCAGGATGACCAACGTTACAAACTAAAAGCTGAGCTATGTGCGCCGCCTTGTAATGTTTCAAAATGTTGGGGACCGAAAGTCCCCCAACTCTTTTGTGATAATACATCACTGAACGAGGGATTCTGGTATGAGAGTCATGCCAGATAAATCTAAACAGATCAGCCTGGAGTGCCCTAAGATCAGCTAGCGGGAGAGGGATGGGAAGTGTCCTAAAGAAATAAAGGAGGCGGGGTAAGATCACCATCTTGACCGAATGGAGACGACCTAGCCACTATATATGGGGCAAATTCCAGCGTGCTAGATCAGCCCTAATAGTACTAAAAAGCGGGGGGGGCTAGTTAAGCCTATACAGAGAAGAAAGATGGGAGAGAAATACCAAGTTAGGGAAGGTAAGAAGAGTAAGGTTTGAGAGCAAAGTTGAGACGTATCAGATCTTGTACCGCTTGAGGGGTGTTGCAGAAAAAAAATATCAGATTTTTTCCTATTAATCACCAGGCCCAAGACGGCAGAAAACTTATCTAGAAAAAATAGATTGGGAAGGGATAGGAGAGGTCTATTTAAGGTGAGCAATAAATCGTCCGTGAATAAATTAACTTTATAGACCGAGTTGGCTATAGACACACCCGAAACATTCGGGTCACTACGGAGAATAATCGCCAGAGGCTCCATAGCCAAATCAAATAGCGCTGGGGAAATGCCTCACTCAATATCTATAGGGGAAGGGGTGGGGAGCTTCAAATAAGCCCGTGGGGCAGAGAAGAGGCATTTCAGGGCTGACACAAAGGGACCACAGAAGCCCATGGTTTTGAGCACCCCAAACAGGTAGGACCACGATACTGTGTCGAATGCCTTCTCTATATCAAGACCTAATAAGGTCAGGGGGGTAGACGTAGTAGAGGCCCAGTGGATGACATCCAGTACTTTGCGAATATTATCAGGGGCCTGGCGTCCCAATATGAACCCTACTTGGTCCCTAAGGATCAGATCAGGGAGAAGAAGATTTAACCTAAGGGCTAGAATGGACGTAAATATTTTCATATCCAACTTAATGAGTGAAATGGGGCAATAATTGGAGGGGTGGAGAGGGTCCTTGTTAGGTTTAGGGATGACAATGACAATGGAGGCCATAAGAAATTCTGTGGGCAAGGGAGAGCCAGACATTAGTCTATTTCAGATGGAAACTAAATGGGGGAGAAGAACAGAGATAATTTTCTTATAATAGAGTGCCAGGAGGCCGTCCGGGCCCGGTGCTTTAAATAATTTCAAATCGGATAAAGCCCCATCAACCTCCTCAATCGATATTGGATCGTTCAGGGAATCCCTAGCAGAGGGGGAAAGAGAAGGTAAAGAAGCAGAAGCAAGTATAGCGTCTAGAACAGCAGCAGAAGGAGGTGAGGCATGTTCCGTATAGAGAGAGGAGTAGAAAGAGTGAAAAGTGTCATAAATACGAGATGGGTTAGAAGAGGGCACTCCAGGCTTCACTTGGATGGTGTGGTCTCTATTGAGGCGTTGTTTCTGGTGTAACATAGAGGCTAACAATTGGTCGGGCTTATCAGCCCATTTTTAATAGATAGCTTGCGTCCAGTGGAGCACTTTTTCAGTGTGGTCCGTAAGGACAGCGTCCAGTTGCAATCTAGTATTTTTGATAGCTTGTAGAAGAGAAGGTTGAGGGTTCAACTGGTGGGCGGTGACTTACCTAGCCAATTTATTTTCTATGGAGGATTGGGTTCTGGTCCTTTCCCTCTTCAATACAGAGGCCAATTTAATAAACCGGCCTAATAAAAAGGCCTTATGGGCCAACCAGGTCCAGTCAATATCAGAGGGGAAAACAGAATTAGAGGAAAAGAAAGAGGAAAGAGCCCCCTCAATAGCAGTACAGATGTGTGGATGTGAGAGAAGAGACTCATTAAGTCTCCACGAATAAGGAGTGTAGCACCTCGTGCCAAAAGCAAACTGTGCAAATACAATATCGTGGTCTGACCACGCACATGAGATGTGCCTGGCATAGAGCAAATGTGGAAGAGAGGGGGTAGAGAGGGGGTAGAAGGATCCGATCTATCCTGTTATATAATTTATGAGGTGGAGAATTATATGTATAGCCCCTCTGTGCCAGATTGTGCTCTCTCCATGTGTCAGCTAAATCATGTGTGGTGAAGGTATCCAGGAGGAGCCTCTGCTGTGTACCCGAAGGTCGGAACGCAATAGTATAGGATCTATCAAGTACTCCATTAAGGATCATATTAAAATCGCCACACCATATAAGGTGTTCATATGGCAGTGTTTGCAATTTAGAAGCTAGGGAGACCAAAAAAATCCAGTGGATTATCATTGGGTGCATACTAATTAATAATACACAGCCATGATCCCTGATAGAGACCCTCTGTAATGAGATACCTGCCTTCCGAATCAATATGTACTTGTTCCACCGTATAAGGGAAGGAATTATGCAGTAAAACAACAACACCTCTAGACTTAGTAGTGTATGAGACCAAATAGAAACGTGAGTATGTAGAGTGGATATGTTTGGGGAAAGATGTAGTGGTGAAATGTGATTCCTGGAGACAAATTACATCAGGGTTATGTCATGGGTAATCTATCATAGCCTTCTTGTGTTTAAGAGGGGAATTAAGCCCCCAGACATTATGAGACATCACACGACACATGAGGAAAAAGGGAGAAAAAGCTGAGAGAAACACATAAATATCAGATGGAGCATAACATTTACCATAGCATAAAGAGAAGGTGGAAGGGATGGGAAAGTACAAGAAGGAGTAATGGACCAAGGGGAGGGGAACAAACCAAAAAGTCTAAACAGAGAAAACAGAAAAAAGTACTTACGGTAATAAACAAATAAATAATCAGTGGAATCCAGAGGGAGGCAGACAGAAAGGACCCCATCGGGTGCACAGTCCCTTCGTGACCACCAACACCTCTGAGGATAAGGCAACATGGTAAACCACCCCCAGGATCGCCTGCTAGTCAGGTGAACCATCACTCAGTAGAGGCTGTAAACAACACCTTATGCAAGAGGGAAATAAAACCAAAATGGGGGAACAAGCCCAAACAATATCATGGGGCTTACTAAAAACTTCGGAGCAAGCACAGGGCATAAAAATGAAAAACTCCCAGACCATACAGCCACTTAAGAACCATGGGAGAAAAAATACATAAAAATACAGCAACAGGATCAGCAGCAGGATAGCGTCCCGAGATTAAGGAAAAATAGAAAATAAAACAGTGAGGCAGGGGGAAAAGTGGAATGAATAAAGCACAAAGTACCACTTAATGTCCTTCATCCAGGTGTTTGAGGCAATGGACAGAGCCGCATTTAAGGAGATTCCACTCTCTGCCATGTCTTCCGAACCTTGGCCAGGCATTGAGGTAAGGGTGTCGGGTCATCAAAGGGCACTTTCTCACGGCGAAGAATCTCCAAAGCCTCCTGGGGTGTACGGGCAGTGAAGAACGTAGATCCTAGTTGAAATTGTAAGCTGAACGGAAAGCCCCATCAATATTTTATCTGCGCCTTCTGCAAAGCTTAGGGTGACAGGTCTCATGTGCCTCCTCCGTTCTAGCATGGAAGGGGCTAGGTTGGCATAGATGTGAACTGATGTCGGCATACCAGGCAGAGGGTCGACATTTCTGGCCACTTGTAGGATACGGTCCTGCGCCTTAGGATAGTGCAGGTTGAGTACCACATCTCGTGGAGCATTAAGGTTTTTTGGGCAGGCCAAAGCCTGATGAATGCGATCCATGCGGAAGAGACCCGGGTCGGCCTGAGGTAGAAGGGCCTTAAACAGTACAATGACCACCAGCGGGAGGTAGCAGTGGGATTCAGGCAGACCCCGGATCCTAAGATTAACTCGTCGGGACCTGTTCTCCAGGTCCTCCATCTTAATTTCAGGCATGTCCAGGCGGTCGGCATGATCTGCACTGGTCAGACGGTCGGCCTCCAGGTCCCCAGCTAAATCATCTGCTTTCAGTTCTAGGTCTGCCACTCTCTGACCCAGGTCTCCTATTTGCTTGGTAAAGTCCGCTAGTTCAGCAGGGGTAAGCGGGATGTCGAGCAGTTGATGAATGGCTTCCTCTACCTCTCGCTCCAGGGTTAGCACCATCTTAGGTTTTGGGCCCGTACGAAAGATCTTGGGTATAGTTTGTGACAACGACCTCTGAGAGGAGCCAGATCGGGTCAGGTCCTGGTTAGCCATGAGGGCTATTTTTGAGTGAGGTTTCGCTGCTAGGGAGCCGATATATCAGCGCTAATCAGGTGGAAGTCCCGCAGGCGGCACGGAGCTCACAGGAGATGCGTCCTCACCAGCGAGCCACGCGCATGCGCCCCAACATTATCCGTTTTAACCCGTCATAGCCCATTATTGATTACGGATGTTATTTTTGTGCATGCACTATTTCTTCTGTCACAGAATAACGTCCTTTATCAATAATGGGTTATGACGGGTTAAAAAGGATAATGTAAAAATCCCATAGACTATAATGGGATTTTGTAACGGCAGTATGGGATTTTGTAACGGCCGTTTAACGGACGATTTTAACGGTTTTCAGAACGGAACTTTAAAACGGGTCTTTAAAACAGATGAATGTGTAAAAGGAGCCTTACATGTTGCTCAGTACCTCATCCTGATCATGCACATCAAATTTTTATGTGTCTACCTATATTTCTCTCAGAATTACCTTTATTTACTTGCCATCATTGCTCAGTGAGGTTTCTGTCCATGCAGAGGCATGGGCCGTGTCCCTCTCTTCTACTCTGTGATGACTCTTTCCCCTCCTCACCCTCCCTCACTCTGCTCTGACTCAAAGATGGCCGGGAGCAAGCACAGCAGCTCTGGACCTGCCTGCAGCCCTGTCAATTACTCATGGTGTCCATGGCGTGTCAATGACCACTAGACACTGCAGGACTGGTATGTGTCCCAGGAGGCAGGAGGACCCCTAGTCGCCACTTTTTTGACTGGCTTTTTCAGTATTAAATACTGGAAATTTTCTGATGAAAGCAGTTAAAAAACATTTTGTTTTTGCATGCTTTATAACATATAAAACATTATTTTATCTGACAGTACCCATTTAACACAAACACTTTGAATGCATGTAAGGTGACACCTACCCAGCTTAAACTGAGTTTCAGTAGTTTAAGCTGTTGGCTGCTGGAGACTATCCAGAATCCCCCCCCCCCCCCTTTCTCATCAGTTAAATCTGGTAAGCACAAGGCATGCACAAGAACCTCTAGACCAGTGATAGCGAACCTTTTTTACCCCGAGTGCCCAAATCTTAATGCACGGTTTGGGCATTTGTATATAGATGTGCAGCAGGGGTCAGACATATATCCATATGTCTGTCCCCCACAGTGCTTCTATAATCGCAGCGCTGTGGGGGCCAGACATATGGATATATGTCTGACCCCTGCAGTGCATCTATATACAGATGCCGCTGCAGCGCTATGCATGACAAGTATTCTTTCAGCAGTGCATCGCACCAGCCAGATGTGCTGCTGTAGAATACTTTTCATTCATAGCGCTGCCGGGGGCATATGATTGTGCTGCGGGGGGGAACATATATAAATGCGCTGAGTGGAGAATGCCCCCTGTTCCACTGTTTAATAACTTCTAATTGCATCGGGTTTCAGAAGTGAGACCCGATGCGATCGATGCCTCAGCCCCTGTTCTGCAACCCCCATCATGGAACAGAGGGGGTTGTAGTACAAGCACTAATGTAGCCTCCCCAGCCACCGGCAGACACCCACAGCTTGGGAATTACTACTCCCATCATGAAAGCATGTCTGCTCCATGATGGGAGTAGTAGTAATCCCTCAGCACTGCAGGAGTCTGCTGATGTCACCTCTTCTGAGCATGTTCAGAAGTAATAATGGAAATTGTAAACCAGGTGCAAACGGAGGACATAAAGACTCATCCGTTTGCCATAGACTTCCTTGTTAAAAATAACGGGCGTTAATTTATCCTTTTCTTGTGACGGAGAAAAATGAGCGCATGTGCCGTTTTTTCTTCCATCACAACTAACGTCCGTTATTCATGACGGGCTATAACGGGAGCACGGATAAGCTTTGCAGCAAGGAGGAAATGAGTAGAGTAGACCCAATCAAGTTCTGGGATGGGGTCAGGAGTGCCAATTGCAGAGAGCGTTGTATTGACTCTGAGCTTACCTTATTGTACAACGCAAATACATTATCCCAGAACACCTGGATACATTGGCATGACCACCAGATATGTTCCATCATACCCTGCTCAGATGGGCTAACCTCCAGAAACATCTTGACATTTTAACATGAAGCTTCACAGGGTGCTAGTACTAATGTGATGCAATTTTTCTCCTGTATGAAGCTCGCCTTAAAAGATTTATTTACCAGTTAGAACAATCTGCTTTTCTTGTCAGTGTTGAGAGATCTTTCAGAACCCTCTTCCACTTTGGCAATAAATGGAACATCACTCTCTTTCGGAGAGTATAGAAGTGAGATATCATGTCCATGATGTGAATACAGTGTAGAAAGATTCAAAAGGTGCCAAAGACAGCAGCAGCAGAGGGAAAGAAAGGCTCTAGAGAAGCTAGAAAGTTGAGCATAAAGAAAGATTAGAAGAACATCACCCCTTAAGTCAGAAAAGGGGCAGAAGCCAGATAAGTGAAAGAAAAGCAGACTTGTGGGACCAAAAAGGAAGGTGACCTTACTCTCCCCAGAAGGAAGGGTGATCAATAAGAGAGGTGAGAGGACCAGGGCAAGAGGAGTAGGACCTAGGGAAAAACCTAGGGCAGTCAAGCAGACGGACACATAAACTTAGGGCACTGAGGAAGGGAGAGATCTATTCATTGGGGGGGTTCCACAAAACTGAAATAGAGTGATGTGGGGACATGCATAGAGCAAGTCAACCCATTTCTTGGTTTGCCTACTAAGAAAGAGATTCTGAATACATGAACCAAAGGCTGCTCTGTGATAGATGGTAAAGTCGGGCAAACCCAGCCCTCCACCCAATTTTGGCCTAGAGAGAAGGGGAAATGGTAGCCTGGCTCATTTACGAATCTATAGAAAACATAAGGAGAGAGACCAAAGCCTCAGAAGAAAAGAGCCCAAGGGAGCCTTCGGGAAAGTTTGAAAATAATAGAGAACTCTATTGACAATATCAGTTTTTCAAAGCCCTAACACGACCCAGTCTAGAGTGGTTAAAATGTGTGTCTATAGTTATACATGGGTATGTCGTCAGGGGAACCATTGTACTGTGTACATAAAGTCTGTGGTAAAGAGTGTCTCATTTCACATAGAAATAAATAGCGTGTAGGTAGGTGATGTCCCATAGGGCAATGAAGCCTATAACATATAATAAGGGAGACCAACACCATTTCCTGCTGTTACCAACAAACTTCTAATTTCACTCCAGTTATTCAGAGCACAGCATAAGTTTCCTACGCTGTGAACCCTGGAACCAGGTTAACTTACGACCAATTAGATCCCAAAAAGCCACAGCTGAGGGGTCACAAAGCTGACAATTCAGTAACACATTTCCAAATCTGCAATACAAAGACATAAGGAACCTTACTATTTTTCCTCTATCTTACCTCACCTTGCAGTGGCTGTGCCAAGACTCATATCACTCCATAGGTTCATACACACTGTAAGTCCCTATGCTGTGAATGTAAGGATTCCCTATAGACAACGGGTTCATCCTCAAAAAACTTGTAGGTAAAACTAGCAGGGCTCTTGTGTCATAAAACCCTTCCCTTTCTATACTTACAGGTGCTAGTTGCAGTTGGCAGAGCGAATAGACCTTACAGTGGCAAAGTAGCCTGGCAATGTTCCAGCGATGCTGAGCACTCGTGGTATCGCCAATGTAATTTCCCTATCCTCTCTTCTGCTTTATCTGACTAAGGCCAGTCACCCCCCCCACCCCTCCCTAAAATGCCAGCCAGAGGGGGTGTGGCCAAAGCACAGAGCTTAGCTAAACTGCTCCCTGCAGTCGACTCAAGTCATGGTCTGTCAATCAGCCAACTGTGTGAGTCAACATGTCTCAAAGCCTCAGCACACAGAGCCCTGCTTGTCCCACCCACACTTCCTGTGTTTTGTCTCTGCACACAAGCAAAAGCTGCAGGGACAAAACAGCATTTTTACCCCAAAATATATAAATTTTTTAACCAATGTATATTACAAATATACATATAATATTATTATCTACATTATATACAAAATTTTTTGCAAATGACAGTGCCCAGTTAACTATTTTCTGTGGGGCACTAGAAAGCCTAGCATAAACACAAGGAGGAAGAGAATGTTTGTGGGCAAGTTCCAAAGCATTGATGGAACTAGGCAAGGGTACCAACTCTGCTGTTTTCATGATTTAAAGGCATGACCCGTGGGATATAAGGACCCCCAGAGAACCACCTTCAGGGCTTCCCACCAGATAAGCATGGGAGTGAAATCTAAGGAGTGGGTGATGTTCAAATGCCAAATGTTATAACGTATCAGATAACAAGTGCTCATTCAACCCCCTTCATTGGGCAGGGTCAAAATAAATAGTCCCTTAGCCATGGGAGTGGTTAGAAAACCAAATGGAGACCATCCTAGAAATAGGAGAATGTGAGACTCAGATAAGGTCAATTCTACTAATAAAAATGATGTTCAGGTGAGTAGAAAGTAACATCTTTAGAGTCAGGATGGAGAGTTCTTCAGAGATCTGTGAGACACAGCTACAGAAGTGATTCTGAATGTTCTGATTTGCCAAGTGAAGGACGACTTACTAGATGTCAAGGGGAGGATCCATTACGACATTTACATTGCCACCAAAGATGATAGGCAAAATGGTTGCAAACTTTCCCAACTGGTGATGACATGTCTTGGCAAATAGGACTTGCCCCTGCCTGGGAAAGTTTAAAGCCACCAGGACCATCTGGTGATGTTGCAAAGGAACCTGCAGGCAAAGGAACCTGCCTCCTTCATCTGCAAGAGTAGAGAGGACAACAGGGTTAGAATTCTTATGAAAGGCAATTGGAGGACAAAGAGAGGCTGAGGAGAAGGAAGCTGAGACCACGCTGTCAAGGAAGAGGTGAAATGGATCAGGATAGTGATATCATATACTATTATTCTTGTAACAAGTGCATGCAACACGTTTCAAAACCATCCGTTTTTTTCATCAGGTGTGATCATACTAAAACTTGGATATAATTTATACAGGATGTGATCAAGACGTCATACATACACGTGACATGTTGATCATTCATAAAACATAGAAAAGACATAAAAAAACATGGAAAAAAAATATATACAGAGCATGATAAAGTTACATTGCTATACAATTCCTGGTTAACTATTATGGATAAATTATAGAAACATATATCACAAAAAGGAGATTAAAAATTCATAAATCTAAAAAGCAGTCTTTTCAACCCATGAGCCCACAGCGAATTACTGTTAAAAATCCAAAATGATTCTCTATTAATGAGTCTTTGATATCTGTAATGTGTTCCATTGGGAATAGATTCAATTATATGCACTGGCAAACAGTGGGGGTCACTTGCATGAATCATAGTGACATGACATGTCCAAAAATAATCAAAAAACTAATCAAAAAACTGTACTGAAGGAAAATACTAAATATTCGGATGATAGAATAAAATGTAACTTTATAACAAATTTTTATAGTTCTACATTCCAAATTCATAATTAAAAAAATAATAATTGGGCGGTACTGCTAAGTGACCCCATACTGAAAGATAAAATTCCCACTAAACCTTTGATCACCTTTGATACCATGTATGTCATTTATCTACTGACCTGTAAATGTGGAATACAATATATTGGCAGGACCGTGCAGACACTTAGAGCAAGAATGAATAAACACTGCCATAATATCCACATTAAATATATGCAACACAGTGTATTAAGGCATGTCACTATAATTCATGCAAGTGACCCCCTGTTTGTCAGTGCATATAATTGAATCTATACCCGATGGAACACATAACAGATATCAAGGACTCATTATTAGAGAATCATTTAGGATTTTTGACATTAACCAATTTTTAACATTAACCAATTGATTGAAAAGACTGCTTTTTAGATTTATATTACTATGAATTTTTAATCTCCTTTTTGTGATCTATGTTTCTATAAGTTATCCATAATAGTTAACCAGGAATTGTATAGCATTGTAACTTTATCATGATCTGTATATATATTTTGCCATGTTTTTGTTATGTCTTTTCATGCCTGTCCTGAGTCCAACCACCGCCGCTGCCCGATTGCCTCCCCTCTGGCCAGAGACCGCCACCGCCGCTGCCTCATTGCCTCCCCATCCCCAGTTTTATAATTACCTGTTCCCATGGTCCATGCTACTTTTGGCTCTGGCTGCGTCCTGAGCTGTCACTGTGCGCTGGGCCACTGACAGTGATGTAGCGTTGAGGATGTCACTCGTCATTACGCAGCGCAACAGCGCAGGACGCCGCCGGAGCCAGAAGTAGCGCAGACGCCGGGAACAGGTAATTATAATTATTTATATCCCTAGGCCGGTGAGTCTGTTCATGGTGAAGGCCAGGCTGGTGACTGGGGACAGCACTCCTCCGGTGTCCGGGTACAGCATGCTCTGGCCGCAGGCCAGCAGAGTGCAGGGCCGGGGCAGGGCTGCGGAGGGGTGGCTGGGGCTGAATTCACTCAGCAGCTTCTCCATCTCCATTGTGCAAAGCGGTGGGGTTGGACTCAGCACAGCGGCGGTGGTGGTTGGACACACACACGGCGGGCAGTGGCGGTGGTTGGACCCCAGGACAGGCAAGGGGAGAGAAGCGGATGGCAGCGGCAGTCTCTGGCCCCGCAAAAGCCACTGCAGTTAATTGATTTAAAGCGCCCGCTTTAAATCATTGATCTGCAGCTGCTTCTGCGGGGCCAGAAACAGTTTATCAGGGTATACCCGCACACACACGCACCCTCATTTTACCAAGGATATTTGGGGGGGGGATTAAAATGCACGGAATATCGGTGTAAGTTATCGGCTATCGGCCTGAAAGTTCACAGGTTATCGGTATCGGCTCTAAAAAATAAATATCGGTCGATCCCTAATTTCTATG
Source organism: Hyla sarda (assembly GCF_029499605.1). Taxonomy (NCBI): domain Eukaryota; kingdom Metazoa; phylum Chordata; class Amphibia; order Anura; family Hylidae; genus Hyla; species Hyla sarda. The sequence continues at coordinate 165,810,654 of NC_079195.1, read as the reverse complement.
AGTAGGTTAATGTTTTCACTTTCCTTTACCCTGTGAGTGCTGTAGAGCATCTGTGTAGATATCATGAAGTGACGTCATCACAGATTCTCTAGGTAATGGCAGCCCCCTGTATATTAATTATAAATAAATAAAAAGGAAAATACGCATATATCCTGCAAATAAATTGTGTTAACTTTATATCATGATTTTATAATAATAAAATAGTGGCACGTTCTCTTTAACAAAGTGGTGGAGAGATTTCTGGTTTTTGAAGAGGGATTTGTCATGCACAACAGGGAGCTTATAGAGGCATCAAGTGATTTTTATTTAAATGCAATTGGACTAGATCTGTGGACTTTGAGACTGCTGAAAGTTGTCATGAAGGGGTCGTTGTGGCCAGAATGGGAGAAGTCTGGTACTTGTTTAAAATGATGAGACATTAAAAGAAAAAAGGGCAGAGGTTAAAGGGGTACTCGCCCCCAGACAACTTATTCCCTTTCTTATCCATCTTATCCCTCGTGGATAGGGGATAAGTGTCTATGTCTGCAGTACTCCTTTAAAGGGTACCTCTCATCAAATAAACTTTTGATATATTTTAGATTAATGAATGTTGAATAACTTTCCAATAGCATGTTAATAAAAAATACGCTTCTTTCTATTGTATTTTTCCCGATCAGTCCTGTCAGCAAGCATTTCTGACTCATGCTGGAGTCCTAAACACTCAGAGCTGCCAGCCTGCTTTGTTCACAGCCTGTTTGGCTGTGAACAAAGCAGGCTGGCAGCTCTGAGTGTTCTCCTTTGTGAACACAGCAGACTGGCAGCTCGTAGTGTTTAGGACTCCAGCATGAGTCTGAAATGCTTGCTGCCAGGACTGGTAGGGAGACCCCTAGTGGTCATTTCTTCAAAGTGGAAAATTAAATAGAAAGAAGCATATTTTTTAATAACATGCAATTGTAAAGTTATTCTGCATACATTAATCTATAATATATCAAAAGTTTTTTTGATGAGAGTTACCCTTTAAGGAACGTGTAGCACCATCCAGTTTGTTTGGGTAATAGAGGTTCCGGTTTTTGGCAAACTCAGCAGTGTACATTGTGTCTAAGAGTAGCGGCAATGCCAACGTATTTTTACCTTTCTTATTGTATTGGTTACAGTGCACAGGAACTACTGATGCCAGAAAGCCTCCAAATAAACCAATAGAAACCAAGATGAACAAAGCATTGATCAGTGGGCTGACCTCAGGCAGTGACACCTACATTACTGTGTTTTCAGTTGGTGCACTACAGATCTCACTGTAGAAGGAGCCAAAAAAAGTTATCACATTACAATACAGAGCAAGCTGAGCAAAGCAGTGGGCTGACATTAAAATTGTTGAGAGTGAATACAGACTAGACATCTAAGGCCAAGTTATGTGTATTTCTGGGTTTTATCAAACATAGTATTTCTATCGGGTTTTAACATAAATACACACTTAAAGTCTTTATAGTGAATGTGGAATTCACATTTTAGGTAAATTTAAGGTTTAATTAGACATATGGACCATGATTTATCAAACTGTGTGAGAGAAAAAGTCGAGTAATTTTCCCATAGCAATAAATCACAAATCAGCTTTCACTTTACCAGAGCTCTCACACAGTTTGATAAATCTGGCCCATAGTGTTTCTACCTTTGTTTAACATAAATACGCAATAAATGTGTTTATAGTGAACATGGAATATCCATTTTAGGCCAAGTTGCCTATATTTTCCGAGTTTATTTCTTCCTTTGTTTAACATAAATTTGAATTAAAACCATTGAGAGTAAAAGTTAGCTTGCAGTTTCTCCGCTTCTTGACAACTTGGTGAGTGCCAAATCACCCCAAAAACATAACATCAACCTTCATATCTTTTTCAAGAAATAAAAAATATCTTACAGGAATGTTAGAAAGGGGTAGAATAAAAAGGAGAATAAACCCCTGCCATGTCCGCTGCCAGTAAGCATGTTGGTGGCAGTAGCAGCTGTGTAAAGCCCACCCATTTGGCTAGGTCCAGTACAGATGGCAGTGGCAACCTGGTGTTGGTAGTAGTAGTAGCAGCAGCAAAGAAAAGTTGTCACTGTGTTTCAGGGGTTTTGTGGTTTCAGGGGAATAAAACAGCTCTTGGACTGGTTGACTTGTTCTTGTTCATCTCAGGAAGAAGAAAAGTTTGACCATATGACATTGAGCCTAAGGATTCCTCATCAGCTACAGTTACATAGTGTGGTGAAAATGTCCTTCCTAGATGGTCTGTTCCATCATCTCTGTCTTTGCTTTCCCCTCCTCGCAGAAGGATCGCATTATCCATGAAGAGGATTTACATAGGTCATAAGGTTGAAAAAAGACCAGAGTCCATCAAGTTCAACCTATATCCCTAATGAGTCCCTACTGAGTTGATCCAGAGGAAGGCAAAAAACCCTCATATTAGAGGTAAAAATTCCTTCCCGACTCCAATATGGCAGTCAGAACAAATCCCTGGATCAACGTTCTGTCCCTATAAATCTAGTAGAGATAACAAGCGATGTTATTATTCTCCAAAAATGCATCCAAGCCACTTTTGAACTCTTTTATAGAGTTAACCATGACCTCCTCCTCCGGGAGAGAATTCCACAGTTTCACTGCTCTTACAGTAAAGAACCCCGTCTGTTGTGGGAGTTGCGGGAGGACTGTCAACATTTGGAATTTGTTGCAGAGGTGGTGATGATGGAAGCAGTGGCAAAACATAGCACTAGTGGGACTGGTGGTGGTAGGTGTGGTGACATTGTAAGGCATCATGGTGGATGTCCTGGGGGGGGGGGGCGGGAGGCAGCAAGGAGCCCATGGTTGCACAGCAAAAGTTCATGCTAAGAGAGTGGTGGCAGAAACACTGAGGAGGAGTTTGATAATGACCATTTAGTGTTGGACAGGATGTGGGAAACAGCTGAGGAGGAGGCGTGTTTAGAGCAGGAAAGTTGTGGTACTGTCAGTGAAGATGAGTTGAGCTGAGGTAGGGCCAGAACACCTGTCGGATGTAGGCCTGATCAGCTGAGAAGGTAGGCCCAAGAAAATCCTTCCAGAGTAGAGGCACAGTCAGGTGGGGGTGTACCTGTCTGGTATTCTGCAGTTTGGAAATTCTTTTCTACCTTTTCAGATGCAGAAAATGTGGCAATGTGCCATCTTTGCAAACATAAAGTAAGTCATGGACCGTGTATGTGTATTGAAAGTTTGTCTCTATGTAGGCACATGGAGTAGCATCACAAGGCCACGTGGGACTTTACAGAGAGATTCAAATACATGTAAAGAAAGCCTTGCCCCTGCTGGTGCTGCTCATCCAAATCCCTCTCCTCTTTCTGGCTGCCAAGCCTAATCCACAGGCTTGTTTTAAAGGGATATTCCGGGCAAAAACATTTTATCCCCTATACAAAGGATAGAGGATGAGATGTCTGATCACGGAGGGCCCGCCGCTGGGACCCCCGCGATCTTCCAGCAGCACCCGCAGGGAGTGGCATGCGGGAGTTGCGTCTTCAGTTTTGGAAACCTCCGGATGCCCCGTCCATTCATGTCTATGGGAGGGGGCGTGATGGCCTTCACTCCCCAGTCCCGGAAACCCGGAGGTTTCCGAGACTGGAGACGCAGCTCCCGCATAGAATGCGAGTGCTGCAGGTAGATCGTGGGGGGGTCCCAGCGGCGGGTCCCCCGCGATCAGACATCTTATCTCCTATCCTATGGATAGGGGATAAAAGGTTTTTGCCCAGAATACCACTTTAATGCGGCTTTATTCACACCTGGCCAAGTTGCTGGTGTTGCAGGCACTACTGTACCATCTTGTTGACGCCACAGCCTTTAATCAACTAATGAGGTATGTCCAGCCCAGGTGTCCCATACCTAGTTCCCATTATTTTGCCAATAAAGCTATTCCCGCTTTGCACAGCATGTGGCGAAGAGGATGAGCCACACCACGCTGTTGTCAGTGGGCAGCACAGTGCATGCCATGGTAGATACTTAGCTAGTATCTTAGCTAGTAGTAGCTATGGCCAGATTCAATAAATGTCTTTCACGGACCATTGGGTCAATATACTGCAATAGTAGACTCCCCCACAGTCCAGGAAATAGTGACACCTCCATGGGTGCACTTATCCGGTTCAACTTCTGACACCTGCCGGCTATCCTCCTCCATGGACATCTTGCAGTCTCCCACAGGGAAGAGTGCAGCTTGCCCTCCTCCTCCTCACTTTTCATGGGTGCAATGTTAAACGATGCCACACTTTATTACATCTACTATGCCTGGGTGGGGAAAACCACACAACAGAAGAGTTTCTGCTCTGTCAGCAACAGAAGGTTTCACACTGGCTCTCTGCTTATAATCTAAGATTGGGAAAGGTGATGTGACATTATGGCAGGGAAAGGGTGTATTTCCCTAGATGATCTGGGAGAAACCTCCACCTGGGGCCTAATCAATGAGACCAGCAGAAAGGGAAAGTGTGTTTATAAGGAAAAGAAACAGAATAGTATGGGCTCTCCCTTGGACAGAAGTGGCTGTTAGAGGGGAAGAGACCATGTTCATTGCCAGGCGGGCACAGCAAGGGCTGTGATGGACACACAATTGTGGACTCCCTGAGTGAGAGCAGTGGCTCTCTGGTAACACAGAACTTTTATTTTTGTTTTTGTGTGAACTGGGGTTTATGTTGCCCTGCAATTGTTCCAATAAACCTGACCAGGAGCCAGATTTTAAGAAGATACAGTTGTCTGCCTAGTTATTGAAGTGAAATACATCCCTTTTACCAAAGAAAAGGGCAATCGGAGCTAAATCTCTACAGGGGTGTCCGATTACGGTACAGAAACTGTGGCCCTGTTTCTAGGTGACATTACTCATTCTACCTGTATGGCACATGTGCTAAAACTTTGCCATCAAACGTAGCTTGAAAAATTGTGGCGGTCTCAGTGAAGTTCTGGTTATGTGAAAGAAAGTTTGTGTTTGATTTAGCTATTCAGATACTTTTAAACATGCCCTCTTAAACCTACAGTGCCAAAATAGTCTTCCTTAACACTGCTTCATTTGCGACATTCCAACACGGTTGAACTGAATACTACACATGTTGGACCAACTGTACCAGCAGCATAAAGTGGTGGCAGACTACCCAATACAGTTTTTGGAGCCAGTTTTAACTAAGGCATAGGAAGTTTTAATAATGGTGCAAGCTCAGGCCTTTTAAAGAGGCAACACAATTTGTCACCAAGGACAACAGATATTCCTACTGGAGCAAAATGCTCATGGTGATGATTTAAAAAGAATGGGTGGAGGAAGGTTTACTTCTAGCTGGCAGCAGTATGGATGTTCTTCTTGAGGAGGTGATGGATGAGGGAATCTGTCGAAGGGATAGGGGACAAAGAACCTACACAAGGTGATCATGATAATGGTGACCAAGAGGACCATGATGACCAACTTTGGAAGTATGGGATGGAGGCACATGCAGGGGCCTATGAAAAGCAGGCATAAATGGAGAGCTGTATGCTTTCTGGCTTGCACAGTGACCGGCATATTGTGTGCTATAAGGAAAGAGTTGAGTACTGGATAGCCACACACTTAGACCCTCAGTATAAAGCCAGAATGGAGACATATTTTTTATATATATATATATATATATATATATATCAACTGGCTCCAGAAAGTTAAACCGATTTTTAAATTACTTCTATTAAAAAATCTTAATTCGTTCAGTACTTATGATCTGCTGAAGTTAAGTTGTTCTTTTCTGTCTAAGTGCTCTCTGATGACATGTGTCTCGGGAACCGCACAGTTTAGAAGCAAATCCCCATAGCAAACCTTTTCTACTCTGTGCAGTTCCCGAGACAAGCAGAGATGTCAACAGAGAGCACTGTTGCCAGACAGAAAGTTGCAGTGTTCCTACCCAGGCTCACTGTATTTTGGGGCCCACCGAGGCCCCCTTCAGTGAGAACAGAAAAGGGGCCTCGCAGACAGAGCGTAGCTAGAGACACATTTTTTTTTAATTAAAATAATAAAAAGTAAGTCTGGCACTGAGGGTAGATGAATGGCCCCCACAGATGGCTGGCCCACCAGGCGAATGCCCGGAGTGTCCGATGGCGAGTCTGGCCTTGTAAAGGAATGAAAAACTGCATTAAAAACTGCAGTGGCAATTTTCCAAAAAATACCATTTGTGACATCAGCCTTAGGGCAACAGTCCATAAACCAACTGGTGCCAGAAAGTTAAACAGATTTGTAAATTACACTGCTCAAAAAAATAAAGGGAACACTAAGATAACACATCCTAGATCTGAATGAATGAACTAATAATATGAAATACTTTCATCTTTACATAGTTGAATGTGCTGACAACAATATCACACACAAATTATCAATGGAAATCAAATCTGTCAACCCATGGAGCTCTGGATGTGGAGTCACACTCAAAATCAAAGTGGAAAACCACACTACAGGCTGATCCAACTTTGATAGAATGTCCTTAAAACAAGTCAAAATGAGGCTCAGTAATATGTGTGGCCTCCACATGCCTGTACGACCTCCCTACAATGCCAGGACATGCTCCTGATGAGGTGGCGGATGGTCTCCTGAGGGATGTCCTCACAGACCATTGTGAACCTGCTTTCATCTATGAAGAGCACAGGACACCAGTGGCGAATTTGCCCATCTTGGTGTTCTCTGGCAAATGCCAAACGTCCTGCATGGTGTTGGGCAGTAAGCACAACCCCCACCTGTGGATGTCGAGTCCTCATACCACCCTCATGGAGTCTGTTTCTGATCGTTTGAGTGGATACATGCACATTTGTGGCCTGCTGGAGGTCATTGGAGGGTTCTGGCAGTGCTCCTCCTGCTCCTCCTTGCACAAAGGCGAAGGTAGCGGTCCTGCTGCACGGTTGTTGCCCTCCTACGGCCTCCTCCATGTCTCCTGATGTACTGGCCTGTCTTCTGGTAGCGCCTCCATGCTCTGGACACTACGCTGACAGACACAGCAAACCTTCTTGCCATGGCTCGCATTGATGTGCCATACTGGATAAGCTGCACTACCTGAGCCACTTGTGTGGGTTGTAGACTCCGCATCATGCTACCCCTAGACTGAAAGCACCGCCAGCATTCAAAAGTGACCAGAAAATCAGCCAGGAAGCATAGGAACTGAGAAGAGGTCTGTGGTCACCACCTGCAGAACCACTCCTTTACTGGGGGTGTCTTGCTAATTGCATATAATTTCCACCTGTTGTCTGTCCCATTTGCACAACAGCATGTGAAATTGATTGTCAATCAGTGTTGCCTCCTGAGTGGACAGTGCGATTTCACAGAAGTGTGATTGACTTGGAGTTACATTGTGTTGTTTAAGTGTTCCCTTTATTTTTTTGAGCAGTGTACTTCTATTAAAGCTTCTTAATCCTTCCAGTACTACTTAGCGGCTGTATACTACAGAGGAAGTTCTTTTATTTTGAGATTTTTTTCTGTCTGACCACAGTGCTCTCTGCTGACACCTCTGTCCATTTTAGGAACTGTCCAGAGAAGCATTTGTTTGCTATGGGGATTTTCTCCTGCTCTGGACAGTTCCTGATATGGACAGAGGTGTCAGCAGAGAGCACTGTGGTCGTGACACAGAAGAAGAAGAAGAAGAAAAAAAAGAATTTCTTATGTAGTATACAGCCACTAATAAGTACTAGAAGGATTAAGATTTTTTAGTAAAAGTAATTTACAAAGCGGGAGCGTGGCCTGGCCGTGCACGGAGATGGCCGCTTAACTTCGCAGCTCCGCAGCAGTCACTCGTAACACGGGCTATTGATCCTGCCAGCGACTCCTAAAACTACTTAGAGGACTCACCGTCCACTATGGCGACTGCGGGCAGGAAGCGGGCTAACAAGCAGGAGGAATCTCGGTCCCTAAGTCGGTTTTTCACGCCGGGGAGAGCCGGAGCTCGTGGCGCCCAAGATGGCGCGGGTCTTCCTGCTGCAGCTACCTCGGGAGATGGCGCTACCACACGCAGATCCTTCCTCCCGCAACCTCAGAGGAAATCTGCACCCTCCATTGCCGAGGTAGGAGACACTGTCCCACTCTCTAGGGCCCCCTCTTCCAGCATTCTCCCGAAATCATGGGACTCCCCAGGCCCGTCGCTGCATTCCAACATGGCGACGGGGGAAGAAGCAGATGATACCTTGCCACTGCCACTGATGGGGACTCCTAATACCCCTGGGATTGATGAGGGCCTGCCAGCTCTCCACTCCCCATCCCCACACATAAGCCCTGTGAAGCAGAAGCCCCGGCTCGACTCTGATGAGGGGGGAGAGTGGGGCCTTACAGCTGATGGCAGCCTCCGGGACGCCGCACAACACAGGGACATGTTTGCCCTCTATCAAACTACCGACAAGGCTGTCTCTCAAAATACCTTAAAGGATATGCTCCTGCTTCTCCGCTCATCCCTCCATAAAGATTTCTCTACACTACTGATCCCTATTAGATCCTCCATCTCAGCTTTGGAGCATAAAGTAGCGCATGCAGAAACCAAAATGGTGTCCTTTACTAAGGCGCACAACGAGCTAGTGAACGCCCACAACGCTCTGGATGAAGCTGTTACCGCGGTGAAGGAAAAGCTGGTCGACACAGAAGACCGAAATCGGAGAAACAACGTTAAACTTAGGGGCATTCCAGAATCTATTCCGAATTCCCAACTTGCCAAGTATGTTGAAGATCTGACTAGACATATTTTGCCGGATCTCCATCTCTTTGAATACAGCATTGACCGGGCGCACAGAGTAGCCAAACCTAAAACGCTTCCTGATGACTTGCCCCGGGATGTCCTTGCCCGCTTCACCTTCTTTAAGACTAAGGACTTGCTACTGCAATACTCCAGGAAGCGAATCTCCCTCCCAGCACCCTATGAAGGGATTCAATTGTATGTCGACCTCTCAGCTGCAACCCTACAGGCAAGACGTGCCTTAAACCCCCTGACAAGAGAGCTGCGCAGACTGGGGGTGCCCTACCGTTGGGGGTTCCCGACGAAGCTGCTGATTCTGCGCCAGAACAAGATGCATGTCATGACCACGGTGGACGATGGACTTGAGACTTTGAGAAAATGGGGTTTATGCCCTAATGACCCCCCTGATTCACCTGTCCATCGCTCTCCTAGAGACCCCCCCGGACTCACTTGATCTACACTATACCTGGCGCGGGACTGTCCTGATTCATCTCCTAGTTAGATTTTTTTTTTTTTGTTGCCTTGAGTGACTCTGCTACTCCACGTTGTGACTCGCACTTTGCTCTTTCCTTTTCCACGACCCCGTCTGTGGTGTAATTTCTCCTTTAACACCTTGCTCATTTTTCCTAGTCCCTTTTTATTTTTTGTCCTTGATTTGTGTCTTACCCCTCATTATTACTGGTCCCTGTCCGTTTAATTCCCATTTCTCTTGTATTGATGTATGTTATACTTGTTGGATTTCAGGTCTCACCCAATCAAAGACCAACACGTTAACCGACACAGGCTCACATCGACAGGTGACAAGGTAGGCCCCTCATCTGACTATTCTCCTCATCCTCTCTTCTCCCTTTTCCTCTTTCTCCTCCTCTCTAATCCCTTCTTCCTAATTCTTTTAAAGACCCCTGACTATCATGGGCGTTAAGCTATTTTCCATGAATGTGAACGGACTTAACAGTCCACAGAAACGGAGCTTCATGTGGCGTGAGATAGAGCGCAGCTCTGCTGATATTGTTTGTATACAGGAGACTCATTTCTCCTCCAAAAACGCTCCTGTCTTGCGCCACAGGAGATTCCCCACAATTGTTGCATCATCTTTTCAGAAGAAGAAGAGGGGGGTAATGATTGCCTTTGGCAACAAGATAACGACGACCATTCACACACAAATAGTTGACCCTTTTAGTCGTTATATTATAATTGTGAGCACGTTTGACAATGTTGACTATACTATACAACTTTTACGTCGGCTTATGCGTAAGGTAGATACGGTACGTAGGGGTGCTTTAGTCGTCTGCGGGGATTTTAATACGGTTGCCTCGCCCTTGCTTGACTGCTCCTCCCCTGAGACGAGGCGATCCTTTTCCTTATCGGGATTGCTTGCAGACAATGATTTGTTTGACATCTAGCGGCTGCAGCATGCGTCCGAACGAGACTACACCCATTGTTCGGCAAGATTTCGTACATATTCTAGGATTGATCTAATTCTGGTCGATCGAAGTCTCATTGAACGGGTGGCCTCTTCATGCATCGGCCAAATTACATGGTCGGACCATGCGTCGGTCTCCATTATTGTCAAAGGAGACTTGTCAAAACGCTGACTTTGTGTGGAGAGTGAACACCCACCTGATTGCACATACCTCCCACTCTGAGCGACTGTCGACTTCCCTAACGGATTATTTCCTACTAAATAATACCCCTGACGTAGGGACCCTGACAATCTGGATGGCACATAAGGCTGTGATTAGAGGCTCTTTCATTCAAATGGGGGCTGCGTTGAAAAAACAACGGACTCTGGCATTGCAAGAATCCCTTAATAAAATAGCTGCTTTGGAGGCCATCCAGAAATCCCAATATTCTGCTGATTCTGACTTACATCTACGCACTGAGCGTTTACACCTCAGAACGCTGTTGTTGCGCGACTATGAGAAAACCCTCAAACGCTCAAAACTGTCTTTCTACCTGCATGATAATAAACCCGGCTCTCTCTTAGCTAGAAAATTGAAACCCGCTTTTTACAAACAACGAATTCCTCTGATTAAACATCCCAAAACCCAAGCCCCCATGCTCTCACCTCGACAGATTGCCAATGCCTTCAGGGATTATTATGAGTCCCTCTATAACCTCAAGGATGACCCTCAGTGCCCCCAGCCCTCCCAGACTTCCATTGATTCCTTTCTCTCCTCCCTCACACTTCCTACACTCTCTCCAGACGCACTCTCGCTTCTCAACACACCCATTCAAGCACAGGAAATTACAGACCCCGTACGATCCCTGCCCTCTGGCAAAGCTCCAGGTCCTGATGGTCTCCCGAACGAATATTGCAAATGTTTTCTCCCTATCTTACTGCCCCATCTCTTACCTGTATTCAATGACGCTATGACGGCTGGTACTCTTCCCTCTGACATGTTAGACGCTCTGATTACGACTATCCCCAAACCAGGTAAATCGACAGACTTGACCTCTAACTACCGTCCTATTTCACTGCTGAACGCCGACGTTAAACTTTATGCCAAAATATTAGCCACGCGCTTAAGTTACTACTTACCTTCTTTGATAGGTAGAGACCAGGTGGGGTTTGTTAGGGGACGTCAGGCTCCGGACAACACTAGAAGGATGATCTCAATTCTGCAACATTGTGAACTACACCAGCTCCCGACTGTATTCCTTACCCTCGACGCTGAAAAGGCATTCGACAGGATTAACTGGCAATATACATTTGCGCGTTAAGAGCCTTTGGCTTTGGCGGACCCATACTGACGGCTATCCAGGCATTATACTCCAACCCTGTTGCCAGTGTATTTACCAACGGAGCCCGCTCTGACCGATTCAGGGCTGTCCACTGTCGCCACTGGTTTTCCTTTTGACGATCGAACCTCTAGCCCATGCTATACTCTCCCAACCTGACATAACAGGAGTCCGTATTGGAAATAGGGAACATAAGCTGGCGTTATTCGCTGATGACATAATTCTGACCTTGACGGACCCGACTACTTCCCTGACAGCCCTCTTTCAGACTTTAACCCTCTTTGGCTCTGTCTTCTACTATAAACTAAACGTTTCCAAATCCCAGGCCCTCCTCATCAGTGTCCCCCCGGCTCTCCTTACAGTCCTACGCCCTCTGTTCCCCCTCGACTGGCAACGGCACACTATCTCATATTTGGGCATCCACCTTACTTCCCCCTCCACCTCCCTCTTTCAGGCTAATTTCCCCCCGATGCTACCCTCCCTAGAGTCTTCCATCGCACACTATAAAACGCAAATGTTGTCCTGGCTTGGCAGACTAGCTACATTTAAAATGCTACTGCTCCCCAAACTACTATACCTTTTTCGCACACTTCCCATTAGGATCCCCCCTTCCTTCTTTGATTCTGTTAACAAACTCCTCGACAGTTTCATATGGGCGTCGGGCTGCCCTAGGGTTTCCAGGAGGGTTATGACCCTCTATAGACAAGCGGGGGGACTGGGAAGGCCAGACGTTGCAGACTACTATCGGGCCGCGATTTTAGACCAAATGCAACATTGGTGGTCGGGTAATCAGGAAAAGTTGTGGGTGTCTTTGGAACAATCATATAGTCAAGAATGCTCTCTACAATCTAGGATGTTAGCTCCACTGTCGCGTAAGACATTACTCCGCACCCCTTTGACAGCGATCACGACCTCGGATAATATTTGGAGAACTAGCATAAAATCCTTTCCGAACCGCACCACTTGCCCCACATCTGTCGTTCCCATTGAACACCTTTCGCCATACCTGACCTAGACCTGTCTTCTTGGAAGGCATAGGGTATTCACACTGTCAGAGACCTCCTAGATGACCACAACACAGTACATTTCCCGACGATCAAAGATAGGTTTAATGTTCCACAAAGCGACTTCTATAAGGGGCTTCAAATTAGGAGCCTGCTAGCGACTGGTCTGCTAGACTGTATGAAGCTACCGGCAAGATTACTCAGTTTCCTGGGTTCACAGAGAGGGTCATGTAGAGGCATCTCATTCTTCTATGATTTACTTAGTGATAAACTAACCATAGCTGACTTTCCTTATATGCTCAAATGGGAACGGGACCTGAAATGCACTATTGCTTCTGATCAATGGCGCTCAGCCTTTCAACAGCTTACCTCTATATTCAGGAATGTGACCCATCAAGAAGCCGTCCTTAAAAGTATCCATAGATGGTACTACACCCCCTACACGCTACATAAAATTGATCCTACTTGCTCCGCCCAGTGCTGGAGAGGATGTGGGGAGGTGGGTACAATAATGCATGTTCTCTGGGACTGCCCATCCATAAAACCTGTTTGGAGGGGCATTGAGCTGGTTCTATCTAGAATGTTAGGCCTCCCGATCAGCGTTCCCCCTACCACTGCACTTCTCTTATTAGACTTAGAGGACTACCCTTACTCTGTCAGAACTGTGTTAGCGCACCTATGTATGTCTACTAAATTGTTCATTACCCGTAAATGGAAGACGCCCTTTCCCCCAACCCTGGCCGAAATCCTTCACTATGTAAACCACACCTGTGAATTGGAGCGCACATTTGCTCTCTCTCGCCCGCACTACGTTCCCCCTATCTAACCATGCGACTCTCTCCCATCTACCATCTGTGCTTTCCTCTTCTTCTCCTTTTCCGTTCTGTTTTTTTTTTTTTTTTCCTTCTCTTTCTTCTCTCTCTCTCCTCCGAGGGGCCATGCCTGTGAAAATTAGTCCACTGCACATCCAGAGTAACTCATTATGCCACCTATATATGCATAGAGCCATTACTGACTCTGACTGACTTAAATGTCTATGTCTCTTGATTCTCCTTGATCCTCGAAGATGTATTCACTTTTTTTTTCCTCCTTGTACCTAGTGGCACTGCTCTAGTGCTCTCTGAGGATAATATCATTGTTTACTGTTATGTTCCCTGTTATACGGTTGGTTCGATGTAATTATACTTTTCGAACTGTATATGTTATGTTCACCTTTTTCCTAAAATAATAAAACTATTTAAAATAAAAATAAAAAGTTATTTACAAAGCTGTTTAACTTTCTGGCATCAGTTGATTAAAAAAATAAATAAAAATCCACCGAAGTACCCCTTTAAGAAGTCTATCCAGTATCTTTCAATTTCTGCTTTCGGAGGGTATCAAGTGATAAAGCAGTTTAATGTCCATCTTGGTAATTCCTACCACAAGCATAGGCAGATGGTTTGCTGCTGTTAATTTATTGTCCCTTTGGAAATTAAGGCTGTCTAGATAATGCATGGCAGAGCATCAATTGAACAAGTAGCACAATGCCCATTTTTAACTGCTTTGATAATGAGAAATTAGTTGATCAGTTGATCCTTATCAATGGTTTAGTTCTTCTTTAATTGTTCCTTAGCTTGTTTATTAAATGGGTACTCCACCCTAGAAATCTTATCCCCATAGGATAGGGGATAAGATGTTTTATCGCTGGGTGCCCGCCGCTGGGGACCCCAGCGACCCCCCCCCCCCCCCTGCAGCAGCCCAGTACCTCAGCAGCCTGGAGCTAAGTTTTCTCCGATGCTGATGACGGGTGGTGCAGGGAACGGGGGCTTTGTGACGTCACTTCCGCCCCGTCAAAGCAAATCTATGGAAGGGGCGTCACGCCCCTCCCATAGATTTGTATTGAGGGGGCGGAGCATGATGTCATGAGAGGGCGGGCCATGACGTCACGATGCCCAGTCCCTTGCACTGCCCGTCATCAGCCTCAGAGAAAGCTTAGCTCCGTTATGTAGGTGGGATTGTGGGGACCCCAGCGGCGGGCCCCCCATGATCAGACATCATAAGATATCTAATAGCGGAGTACCCCTTGAAGGGAACACCATGTTGTGGCTTTGATCAGAGCCAAATAAAGAAAAGAAAAAACAATGCTCAGCCGTAAGCCATTGGTTACTTTAGTTTAATGGTAGCTCCCTCTCTCAAACAGCCAGGCATCTGCATTGGTTGCACTGTGGTGGCTATGGGAAGTGTAGATGGATATACTAGCTGTAGTAGTTTTTAATTTGTATCATGTGGCAGAGTGGTGGGCTAACCCAATGTTCTTCTGTGAATCCCACAACTCTCAAGAAATCTCAAGACAATTAAGGCATTCTGGAGCAAAATGTACTGCCCAGTGTCTGGAAGCTTGGTCTCAGTCACAGGTCATGGGTCCCCCAACAGTATAATGTTCCCAAAAGTCACAGCTAAAAACACCCAAGAATAGCTAAGAGCATATTCCAAAGTGGCCTTCCATCAGCTCTGATCTGAACCCTGTTGAACATCTGTGGAAGGAGCTGACACATTCAGTCTGGAGAAGGTACCCTTTAAACCTGAGCAAGATGGAACAGTTTGCTTATGAGGAGTGGGCCAAGAGATCTGCAGACAAGTGTAGAAGGCTTATTGAGAGTTACAGAAATTGCCTCAAAAGAAACAAAATATTAAGTTAATGCGTACCTGTCAGATCCAACTAATTTTTTTTTAAATATATCACTCAGTACTTAATCCTGACCATGTACATCTATTATTTATGTGTCTAGCACCTTTATTTTTTTTATTACACTTTTACTTTAGCTCACTAGTCTGAATTCCTCTCGAAGGGTGTGGGCGTGGCCTCACTGTGCAGGTCTCCGCCCCCTCCCTCAGTATGCTGTCTGCTCACATCTCCCCTAGCATTAGCAAAACTACAACTCCCAGCTTGTCCTCATTGACAGTAGCAGGACATAAGCTGACAGTGGGAGAATTTTTCCTTCAGCTGTGAGCCCTGCACTTATAGCTGTCAATCAAGGAAGCGTGTCCATGACATAGGTAAAGACGCATGGACACAGCAGGACTAGTATGTTTCCAAGCAGGCAGGGGGGGGGGGGGGCAGTTATTTGACTGGTGTTTTCAGTATGAAACACTGAAAATTTTCAAATGAAAGCAATTGCAAAACCAAAAGTTTTTGTATCTGACAGTGCCCATTTATGGGTACCATCATTTTTGTCCAGGACTGTTTCATTATTTTGTTTTTCAAAATTATTCTGTTGAACCACAATTCAAAAGCAAATTTTGACTTTCTTCAGATAATTATAAATTTTTATTCATTATTACTTTTGTTAGTTTCAAGTTATTTCAGGGAGCATTGTGGGTTTTTCTGTCTTTAACAAAAGGGTACCAACAATTTTGTCCACGTCTGTAACAGTGTGTGTGTGTGTATATATATATATATATATATATATATATATATATATATAAAATATAATTTTTTTAATTCATTTTTTATATGGCAAGATGTAAACACCAACAAAAGGTATTTCTTCCTATTTTTTAGCGATTACAAAAGTTGTCCTTGTAATGGCATATCATTTCTTTTTATTGTAGCTGTACCTGGGACCATGGTACAAATTGGAACTAGCTTGACAGAGAAACTTGACAATGAACAAGGCTTGGATGATGACAAAGTACCCCTCATATCACCTCTTGATGTCAACCAACTGGAGCAACCTTTTCCTGACAAGGTTAGTTAAACAGTTAAGTTTGATCAGCTTTTATGAGGAGATACGATCAAGACTGGAACCCAAGTCACTGGCTGTCATAAACAGTATCATGATTTTTACAATGCATTTGATACTGTACTGCATAAAAGGTTGATACATAAAATTAGAATGCTTGGACTGTTCGATAATGTATGTAAGTGTGTAAGTAATTAGTTCAGTGACAGAAAATGGGGGTGGTTATTATTGGTACATAATATACTATGATTAGGTTATTTTTACTACTGCAGTACCTATTCTCTTTGATATATTTATTAGGAATTACATTTACATAGTAACATAGTTCATAAGGTTGAAAAAAGACCAGAACCCATCAAGTTCAGCCTATAACCCTAATGAGCCCCTACTGAGTTGATCCAGAGGAAGGCAAAAACCCTCATACTAGAGGTAAAAATTCCTTCCCGACTCCAAATATGGCAATCAGAATAAATCCCTCAATCAACGTTCTGACCCTATAAATCTAGTATACATAACCAGCGATGTTATTACTCTCCAAAAATGCATCCAGCCCCTTTTTGAACTCTCTTACAGAGTTAACCATGACCACCTCCTCCGGGAGAGTATTCCACAGTCTCACTGCTCTTACAGTAAAGAACACCCGTCTGTGGTGGTGTAGAAACCTTCTTTCCTCTAGACGTAGAGGATGCCCCCTTGTTATAGATACAGTCCTGGGTATAAATAGATCATGGGAGAGATCTCTTTACTGTCCCCTCATATATTTATACATAGCTATTAGGTCTCCCCTAAGCCTTCTTTTTCTAAACTAAACAACCCTAATTCTGATAATCTTTCTGGGTACTGTAGTCCTCCCGTATTACTCTGGTTGCCCGTCTTTGAACCCTCTCCAGCTCCACTATATCTTTCTTTTACACTGGTGCCCAGTACTGTACACAGTATTCTATGTGTGGTCTGACTAGTGATTTGTACAGCGGTAGAGTTATTTCCTTGTCGTGGGTATCTATGCCCCTATTGATGCACCCCATGATTTTATTTACCTTGGCAGCAGCTGCCCGACACTGGTCACTACAGCTAAATTTACTGTTAACTAAGACCAAGCCCCAAGTCCTTTTCCACGTCAGTCGTCCCAAGTGTGCTCCCATTTAACCCCTTGGGGACGGAGCCCATTATAACCCTAAGGAAGGGAGCATTTTATGCACATCTGACCACTGTACCTTTATGTATTAATAACTCTGGGATGCTTTTACTTATACATTTAATTCTGAGATAGTTTTTTTCGTGATATTCTACTTTGTTAGTGGTAAATTTACGTTGATATTTGCATCATTTCTTGGTGAAAAATTCCAAAATTTTAGGAAAAATTAGAAAATTTAGCATTTTTCTAACTTTGAAACTTTCTGCTTGTAAGGAAGATAGACATGCCAAATAAGTAATATATTGATTCACATATACAATATGTCTATTTTATGTTTGCATCCTAAAGTTGACATGTTTTTACTTTTTGAAGACATCAGAGGGCTTCAAAGTATAGCAGCAATTTTCCAATTTTTGACGATAATTTCGAAATCTGAATTTTTCAGGGACCAGTTAAGTTCAGAAGTGAATTTGAGGATCTTTATGTTGGAAATCCCCTATAACGGACCCCATTATGAAAACTGCACCCCTCAAAGTATTCAAAATGACATTCAAAAAGTTTAACACTTTAGGTGTTTCACAGGAATAGCAGCAAAATGGAGGAGAAAAAGCTAAATCTAAATTTTTTACACTAAAATGTTATTGTAGCCTCATTTTTTTTCATTTTTACAAGGGGTAAAAGTTAAAATGCCCCCCCAAAACTTGTAATTCATTTTCTCTTGAGTAAGGAAATCTGTGGATGTAAAGTGCTCTGTGGGTGCACTAGAGGGCTCATAAGGGAAGGAGCGACAATGGCATTTTGGAGAGCGAATTTTGTTGAAATGGTCTTTGGGGGGCATGTCCCATTTAGGAAGCCCCCATGATGCCAGAACAGTAAAACAAAAAACACATGGCATACAATTTTGGAAACTACACCCTTCAAGAAATGTAACAAGGGGTATAGTGAGCCTTAATACCCCACAGGTGATTGACGAACTTTCCTTAACTCCTTAAGGACAGCGGGCATATCCATATGCCCCCATTTGAAAGTCCTTAAGGACCATGGAAACCCCCCGCTCTGCCCACCCCTGGATGTCGGGCAGAGCGGGGGAGAAGATGGCGGCCGGTACCTGGGGACTTGCGACGGGGATAGGTGATCATCGGTGGCATCAGCGGAGATCAGCGATGGAGGTAGGGAGGCGACGGAGCGAGCAGCAATAAAGGTAGCAGTAAAGCGAACTTTACTGCTGCCTTCTAGGGGTTGCCAAATTGCAACTTCCAGAATGCCCAGACAGTCAAAGGCTGTCTGTGCATGCTGGGAGTTGTAGTTTTGCAACATCTGTAGGGCCACAGTTTGGAGACCACTATACAGTGATGCCCAAATGGTAACCCTCCAGATGTTGCAAAACTACAACTCTCAGCATGCCCAGACTGCCCAGGCAGTGGCGTTGCTAGGGTTGGTGTCACCCGGTGCGGTAGAAAATGGTGTCACCCCATACCTCCCCCCCCCCCCGAGTAAGTTTTTAGCCTGTTGTGACAGACACCACTGTTGTAGCGCATTGTGAGAAATTCCAGTATAATAATCAGATATACCAGTTGCCTCAGAATGGGAAAGTGTTAAAGAAGTTTTCACCATTTAAATATACAGCTCCCAGAATTACTTAAAGGGGTACTCCACTGGAAAATATTTACTTTTATATCAACTGGTGCCAGAAAGTTAAACAGATTTTTAAATTACTTCTATTTAAAATCTTAATCCGTACAGTACTTATAAGCTGTTGTATTCTCCACAGGAAGTTGTGTAGTTCTTTCCAGTCTGTCCACAGTGCTCTGTCTGTCCATGTTAGGAACTGTCCAGAGCAGGAGAGGTTTGCAATGGGGATTTGCTCCTACTATGGACAGTTCTTGACATGGACAGAGGTGTCAGCACAGAGCACTGTGGTCAGACAGAAAATAAATTAAAAAAGAAAAGAACTTCCTGTGAATCACGTATACAGCAGCTAATAAGTACTGGAAGGATTAAGATTTTTAAGTAGAAGTAATTTATAAATCTGTTTAACTTTGTAGCACCAGTTGATTAAAAAACATTTTTTCCAGTAGAGTACCCCTTTATGCAGTGGTGAGGTTATGCTGGGAGTTGTAGTTTCACTCATCATAACTGTAGAACTGACAAGTGACTCCAGCTCTGATAGGACATAGTGAGGAGAATGTACAACGATATCAGTGACTACAGGTGACGTCTTCTCTATAGTCTTCCCTTATCTAATTCAGATAGTACATACCGCCTGGTCCAGCTAAAACTTCTGTCTGCAGAATGTGACGCCCAGACGTCTCCTCACTATGTCAGCGCATTCTCATCCTCTATATGAAAACAATAATTATTATAAACCTGCCAGACACTGTATCCTCTAAATATAATACTACTATACACTATACTCTTTGATTATAAACCTTCCATACACCGTACCCGCTGAATATAATACTACCACACACTGTACATTCTAAATATAATACCAACATATACTGTACCCTCTGAATATAAATCTGCCACATACTGTACCCCTGAATATAATACCGCCACACACTGTACCCACTGAATATAATACTACCACATACTGTACATTCTGAATATAATACCATCACATACTGTACACTCTGAATATAAATCTGCCACATACTGTACCCCTGAACATAATACCGCCACACACTGTACCCTCTGAATATAATACTACCACACACTGTACATTATGAATATAATACCATCACATACTGTACCCTCTGAATATAAATCTACCACATACTGTACCCCTGAATATAATACCGCCACACAGTGTACCCTCTGAATATAATACTACCACACACTGTACATTCTGAATACCAACACATACTGTACACTCAGAATATAAATCTGCCACATACTGTACCCTCTGAATATACCGCCACACACTGTACCCTCTGAATATAAATCTGCCACATACTGTACCCTCTGAATATAAATCTGCCACAAACTGTACCCTCTGAATATACCACCACACACTGTGCCCTCTGAATATAAATCTGCCACATACTGTACCCTCTGAATATAAATCTGGTGGTGTTGCTAGTTGATGATGGGGGTGCTAGTACTGGGGAGGTGTTGCTGGAGGATGATGAGGGTGCTACTGGCCATCCCCCCTGGCAGTATCACCCCCATCGTCCATCGGCAGGATCATCCTCCTGGCAGGAGCACCCCCATCATCCACCATCAGGATCTGCTGATGGAGGTGCTGCTGCTGGGGGGGGTTGCTGGTGGATGATGAGGGTGCTACTGCCAGGGGGGGGGGGAGCATTAGGTAGGCAGCAGTTCCCCCACTTAAGGTAGGTAGCAGTTCCCCCACATTAGGTAGGTAGCAGTTCTCCACATTAGGTAGGTAGCAGTTCCCCCACATTAGGTAGGTAGCAGTTTCCCCACATTAGGTAGCATAGATTCCCCACATTTGGTACCAGTTACCCCACATTAGGTAGTAATTTCCCCACATTAAGTAGCACAGATTCCACACATTAGGTAGCACAAATTCCACACATTAGGTAGCACAGATTCCACCTATTAGGTAGAAGTTTCCCCACATTAGGTAGCACAGAATCCCCACATTAGGTAGCAGTTTTCCCACATTATGTAGCAGCCTTCGCACATTAGGTAGCAATTTTCCAACATTAGGTAGCAGTTTCCCCACATTAGGTAGCATAGATTCCCCACATTTGGTAGTAGTTTCCCCCCATTAGGCCGCAGGTTCCCTTGCATGTTCCCCACAATAAGTCAAAGTCTCCCCACATTAGATCGCTGGTTCAAACAAACCCCCCCTTCCCCCACACAAAAAAAACACACACACACAACATAGACACACACACACACACACACAGATAGATAGAGAGAGACACACACACACACAGTCAGAGAGACACACACTCACAGAGAGACACACACAGAGTCACACACACACAGAGTCACACAAAGACAGAGAGTCAGACACTCACTCACCCATCCAGCGCAGCGCTCCTTCTCTCCGGTCGCTCTGCGAGTGACGTCACGTCCTCCTGCGCCGGCCCTGCGGAGGGACGTCGGACCGGCGCAACAGAAGACGTGGGGGCGCAGGCCGCTTCACTGTGCAGGTGACGGGGGGGGGGGGTGCTAGTACATAGACGCAACAAGTGAGGACCGGGGGGAATGCTCTTACAGAGGCAGCGCAAGTGGGGGCCGTGGGGGGCTGCTAGTATGGAGACAGGCAGCGCAACTGAGGACCGGCGGCGTACCTGGTGTCACCCCATCAGGATGGTGTCACCCGGTGCGGGCCGCACCCCCCGCACCCCGGTCGCAACGCCACTGTGCCCAGGCATGCTGGGAGTTGTAGTTCTGTAACATCTGTTCCTTCAGATGTTTCAGAACTACAACTCCCAGCATGCCTGGACAGTCTCAGCATGCTGGGAGTTGTAGTTTTGCAACATCTGGAAGAGCACAGTTTGGAGACCACTATACAGTGGTCTCTAAGCTATAGACCTCCAGATGTTGCAAAACTGTTTTGGGCACCACTGGCAAACATTGTCTGTTTCCTAAAGACAATGTCTGTTTCCTAACTCAGTGTTTCCCAAACAGTATGCCTCCAGCTGTTGCAAAACGATAACTCCCAGCATGCACTGACAGACCATGCATGCTGGGAGTTGTAGTTTTGCAACAGCTGGAGGAACACTGGTTGGGAAACACTGAGTTA
The DNA here is from genome assembly GCF_029499605.1 of Hyla sarda. Taxonomy (NCBI): domain Eukaryota; kingdom Metazoa; phylum Chordata; class Amphibia; order Anura; family Hylidae; genus Hyla; species Hyla sarda. The sequence continues at coordinate 165,788,652 of NC_079195.1, read as the reverse complement.
GGAAACAGACAATGTTTCGAACCTAACTCAGTGTTTTGCAACCAGTGTGCCTCCAGCTGTTGCATAACCACAACTCTGAGCATGCACGGACAGCCAAAGGGCATGCTGGGAGCTGTAGTTTTTCAACAGCTCGAGGTTTTACACCTCCCAACCCCATGTGAATGTACAGGGTACATTCACACGGGCGGGGATTTACAGTTAGTCTCTCGCTGGTTAGAGATGCAGGAAATTTTCCGCTGCAGCTCAAACTCCCACCGGGAAACTCTTTGTAATCCCCTGGCAGTCTGAATGTACCCTAAAAACACTACACTACACAAAATAAAGGGTAAAACACTACATATACACATACCCCTGCACAGTTACCCCCCCCCCCCCCCTTCCCCAATAAAAATTAGAAACCTCTGGTACGGCACGGTTTCTTAAACACAGCCTCCAGCTGTTACAAAATAACAACTTCCAGTATTGCCGGACAGCCATTGACTGTCCAGGCATTCTGGGAGTTTTGCAACAGCTGGAGGAGCCCTGTTTGAGAAACACTGCCGTAGGGTAATTTTGGTATCCGAGGCAAGTCTAACTCTTGCATCCGGGTCCGTCCCTATGCAAATATCAAATTAAGGCCTCAAATGCGCATGGCGCTCTCTCACTTTGGAGCCCTGTCGTATTTCAAGGCAACAGTATAGGGCCACATATGGGGTATTTCCTTACTTGGGAAAAATTGCCCAACAGATTTTGGGGGGCTTTTTCTCCTTTTAGCCCTTATGAAAAGGTAAAGTTTGGGTCTACACCAGCATGGTAGTGTAAAAAAAAAATGTTACACTTACATGCTGGTGTTGGCCGCCCATACTTTTCATTTTCACAAGAAGGTAAAGGAAAAAAAAAGACCCCCAAAATTTGTAACGCAATTTCTCCCGAGAGCGCAATATGTACATTTGAGGCCTAAATTGGTGATTTGCACAGGGGTGGCTGATTTTACAGCGGTTCTGACATAAACGCAAAAAATAAATACCCACATGTGACCCCATTTTGGAAACTACTCCCCTCACGGAACGTAACAAGGGGTATAGTGAGTCTGAACACCCCACAGGTGTTTTCGTTAAAGTTGGACGTGAAATTGAATAATTTTATTTTCTTCACTAAAATGCTTTGGTTATCCCAAATTTTTCATTTTCCTAAGGAGTTATAGGAAAAAAAGCCCCCCAAAATTCGTAACCCCATTTTTCTGAGTATATAAATACCCCATGTGTGGACGTAAAGTGTTCTGTGGATGAACTACAATGCTCAGAAGAGAAGGAGCACCATTTGGCTTTTGGAGTCTGGAATTGAAGGCGATGTGTGTTTACAAAGCCCCCATAGTGCCAGAACAGTGGAATCCCCCTCCCACATGTGGCCCCATTTTGGAAACTACACCCCTCATGGAATGTAATAAGGGGTGCAGTGAGCATTTACATTCCACAGGTGTCTGACAGATTTTTTTAACAGTGGTCCGTGAAAATGAAAAAACGCCAGTGGGGTGTAAATGCTTACTGCAAGCCTTATTACATTCTGTGAGGGGTGTAGTTTCCAAAATGGGGTCACATGTGGGAGGTTTCTGCTGTTCTGGCATCATGGGAGGTTTGTAAATGTACATGGCCCCCGACTTCAATTCCAGCTAAATTCTATTTCCAAAAGTCCAATGGCGCGCCTTCTGTTCTGAGACCTTTACTGAGCCAGAAGAGCACTTAACATCCACATATGGGGTGTTTTCTTAACCGGGAGAAATTGGGCTTCAAATTTGGGGTAACCCCATCATTTTAGTGTTAAAAATCTAAGTTTCCATTTTCATATCCAACTTCAACGCAAAGTCGTCAAACACCTGTGAGGTGTTAAGGTTCACTATACCCCTTGTTATGTTCCTTAAGGGGTTTAGTTTCCAAAATAATATGCCATGTGGGGGGATTTTTGCTGTTCTGGCACCCTGGGGACTTTCTAAATGCAACATGCCCCCCAAACACCATTTCAGCAAAATTCAATTTCAAAAAGCCAAATTTTGCTCCTTCTCTTCTAAGCACTGTAGTGCGCCAGCAGAGCTCTTAACATCCACATATGGGGCCTTTTCTTAATCAGGAGAAATTGGGCTTCAAATTTTGTGGTCCATTTTCTCCTATTATCCCTTGTGAAAATGAAAAATTTGGGGTAACACCATCATTTTAGTGTTAAAAATCGAATTTTCCATTTTCACGTCCAACTTCAAACACCTGTGGGGTGTTAAGGCTCACTATACCCGCTCACTATACCCCTTGTTATGTTCCTTGAGGGGTGTCGTTTCCAAAATGGTATGCCATGTGTTTTTATTTATTTATTTATTTATTTTTGCTGTTCTGGCACCATGGTGGCTCCCTAAATGCAACGTGGCCCCCAAAGACCATGACAGCAAAATTCATTTTCAAAAATCCTACAGTTGCTCTTTCCCTCTTGAGTCATGTTGTGAGCCCACAGAGCACTTTATGTCAACATATGAGGTATTTACGTATTCAAGAGAAATTTGGCTACAAATTTTGTTTGGCTTTTTCTCCTTTTACCACTTTTAAAAATGAAAAAAATGGGGCTACAAGAATATGTTAGTGTAAAAAACGCAGATTTAGATTTTTCTCCTCCACATTGCTGCAATTCTTGTGAAACACCTAAAGGGTTAACACACTTTTTGAATGTCATTTTGAAAACTTAGAGGGGTGTAGTTTCTATAATGGGGTCATTTAAGGGGTATTTCTCACAGAAAGGCCCCTCAAATCCAGTTCAAACTTAACTTGAAATGTTCATGAAAATTATGAAAATTGCTGCTATACTTTGAAGCCCTCTAATGTCTTCCAAAAGTAAAAATAGGTAAATTTTATGATGTCAACATAAAGTATTGTATTTGTGAATCAATATAAAATTTATTTGGAATATCCATTTTCCTTACAAGCAGAGAGTTTAAAAGTTAGAAAAATTCAACATTTTCAAAATTTACTGCTATGTTAAAGTACAATATGTCACGAAAAAACAATCTCGGAATCAGAATAATCGGTAAAAGCATCACAGAGTTATTAATGCATAAAGTGACAGTGGTCAGAATTGAAAAAAAGGGCTCAGTCCTTAAAGGGGTATTCCAGGAAAAAACTTTTTTTATATAACAACTGGCTCCAGAAAGTTAAACAGATTTGTAAATTACTTCTATTAAAAAATCTTAATCCTTTCAGTACTTATGAGCTTCTGGAGTTAAGGTTGTTCTTTTCCATCTAAGTGCTCTCTGATGACACGTGTCTCAGGAAACGCCCAGTTTAGAAGAGGTTTGCTATGGGGATTTGCTTCTAAACTGGGAGTTTCCCGAGACACGTGTCATCAGAGAGTACTTAGACAGAAAAGAACAGCCTTAACTTAAGAAGCTCATAAGTACTGAAAGGATTAAGATTTTTTAATAGAAGTAATTTACAAATCTGTAGAAATATATATATTAGGGCTCAGGATTTGAGACAACTGGACAGGTTGTGTTTAAAGTAATATTTCAATTTATTGATTGTATATAATGTGACAATTGAATATTAGATAAAATGTAAATAGCAGCAACTGCGTCTCACAGGGCCCTTGTGTAGGCGCAGCACCAACTATTAAGAACTATAGCATATGTATAGTACAGTATATAAAATATAAAAATATACTTGTAAAAAATTTATAAAAGATATAAAATAAGAATATAGAGACCACCATAAACATATATATATAGAGAGGGATCTGGGTGGGAGAGTCTTAGACCATCCTCTATGGTAAATAATCTCCTCTCATAAAAAAGTCCTGCTCATATAGACCGATTCTGGTATTGTGGTAACCAATGGCAACCATAAGGTTAGTAACCCGTAGCAACCGTTCTGATGAGTCCGGCTATTTAAGCACTTCAACGTTTAAGTAGAAGATAAACTTGATATTTGTAGACAATATTCAACATGAACAGCTAGTGTGCAGTCACTGTTAATATGCATGCATATTTGTATGATACTTTGTATCTCACCACTCCCGAACACTGATGCGCTGAACTTCACGGGGATGCTGCGATCTCCTCCTGATGCGCTGTGTAATCCTGCAGTGTATTAGCACTGAGTAGCTGTCTTGGTAAGCGGCAGCATCACCGGAGACTCGGCCGTCTCCCACAGTGGTGATGTTGGTAGATGGTGGGTTGCGGGTGGTGTTGTCGCAGCGGTTCTGCGGATGCACACGTACATGTGCCGGTGGCGTCCTCGTGGCAGCGAGGCGCGGATGTCTCCTTCACCGGGTGTCGGGTGATTGACAGTTTATTGTCCGGTATCGGACTGCTATTGACTTAAGCACGGCAAATATACTGGTGGTCTCAATAGGTATTGAGGGGACGCTGGATGCGTTTCAGGACTGTCTCAGTCCTTTCTTGTCTGGTGGGTAGTCAGACAAGAGCCTCTCCAACTCTTCTATATAATTTACAAATCTGTTTAACTTTCTGGAGCCAGTTGATATATAAAAAAAAGTTTTTTCCTGGATAACCCCTTTAAGGTGAAAAAGGGCTCAGTCCTTAAGGGGTTAAAGGGGTACTCCAGTGGAAAACTGGTGTCAGAAAGTTATACAGATTTGTAAATTACTTCTTTAAAAAAAAATAAAAATCTTAAAGGAGAACTACGGGATTGAAAATTTTATCCCCTATCCTAAGGATAGGGGATAAGTTTCAGATCGCGGTGGGTCCGACCGCTGGGGCCCCCCACGATCTCCCATATGGGGCCGCGGCTCTCTGCATAGAGAGCGCGCGTCGACCACCGGACGAGGCGGCGGCTGACACACGCCCTCCATTTACTGCTATGGGAGAGCCGAAGCGCTGCCTTCAGCAATTTCCGGCTCTCCCATAGCAGTGTATGGAGGGGGCGTGTCGGCCGCTGCTTTCGGTGGTCAACACGCCCTCTCTAACCAGAGAACCGGGGCCCCGTATGGGAGATCGCGGGGGGCCCCAGCGGTCGGACCCCCCACGATCTGAAACTTATCCCCTATCCTTAGGATAGGGGATACATTTTTCAATCCCGTAGTTCTCCTTTAATCCTTCCAGTACTTATTAGCGGCTGAATACTACAGAGGAAATTATTTTCTTTTTGGAACACAGAGCTCTGGACAGTTCCTAAAATGGACAGAGAAGTCAGCAGAGAGTACTGTGCTCGTGATGTCAGCAGAGAGCTCTTTGTTCCAAAAAGAAAAGAATTTCCTCTGTAGTATTCAGCAGCTAATAAGTACTGGAAGGATTGAGATTTTTTAATAGAAGTAATTTACAAATCTGTTTAACTTTCTGGCACCAGTTGATAAAAAAAAAAAAAGTTTTCCACCAGAGTACCCCTTTAAAGTGGGAAGTGAAAATGAAAAATTAGATTTTTAACACTAAAATGCTGGTGTTACCCCAAACTTTTCATTTTCACAAGGAGTAATAGGAGAAGTTTGTAACCCCATTTCTCTTGAGTAAGGAAATAACTCATATGTGGATGTAAAGTGCTCGGTGGGTGCACTAAAGGGCTAAGAAGGGAAGGAGCGACATTGGGCTTTTGGAGAGCGAATTTTGCTGAAATGGTTTTTGGAGGGCATGTCTCATTTAGGAAGCCCCCATGATGCCAGAACAGTAAAAAAAAAAAAAAAAAAAAACCTTAAAGGGTAGCTCCCACCATCCTCCAATCACAGTCTGTCTGTGGACTGCGGCACCCAGCTGTCATTACTGCACAGAGCGAGTTCGCTCTGCATGTAATGACGGGCAGTACAGGGGCCGGAGCATCGTTACGTCACGGCTCCGCCCCTCGTGACGTCACGGCCCTACCTGCCTCCTGCCTCCTAATTCCCCTCAAACATCAACCTCTCCAGTTCCTCTGTTTTATTGGACAGACTTCTGGCATTAGTCAACATGCAATTGAAATCTGTATGTTTTTTCTTCCTATGAAGCCTATCCCTATTAACTATTCTAACCCCTCCCTCCGCTCCACCTCCAGGTACATTTATAAGTACCCCCTCTCTATCTACACTATCTTCCCCCTCTACATTGTAGGTTCCCTCCCCCCCCCCCCCCCAGTCCCTAGTTTAAACACTCCTCCACCCTTCTAGCCATCTTCTCCCCAAGCACAACTGCACCCACCCCATTGAGATGCAGCCCGTCCCTACAGTAGAGCCGGTATCCGACAGCAAAGTTGGCCCAGTTCTCCATGAATCCAAACCCCTCCTTTCTACACCAGCTTCTGAGCCACTTGTTTACCTCCCTAATCTCCCGCTGCCTCTCTGGTGTGGCTAGTGGTACAGGTAATATTTCAGAAAATATTACCTTGGAGGTCCTTGCCTTAAGCTTGCGGCCTAAGTCCCTGAAATAATTTTTAAGGACACGCCACCTACCTCTTACTTTGTTATTGGTGCCAATATGTACCATGACTGCTGGGTCCTCTCCAGCCCCACCCAGCAACCTGTCAACCTGATCCGCGATGTATCAAACTCGAATGCCAGGAAGACAACACACTGTTCGGCAATCCCAGTCTTTGTGACAGATCACCATGTCTGTTCCCCTAATAATTGAGTCCCCCACTTCAAGTACCTTTCTGGCTTGCCCTGCACTCCTCCCTCCTTACTGGAGCAGACACCAACCCGGCAGTCAGAGGCAGAGTCCTGCTGCAGTACTGCTAGCTCTGAAATGAAATCCCCCTCATTTGCCAACCGGGCAAACTTATTGGGGTGTGCCAGATCAGGACTAGCCTCCCTGACACTTTTACCTCTACCCCGTTTTCTAACTGTAACCCAGCTAGCTGCCTGACTGTCCTGCACCTCTATCCCACTATCCTCCCCCACCTCTACCCCAGAGAGTACTTGCTCAGTGAGCAGGAGACTCCTCTCCAAGTTGTCAATGCATCTCAGTGTTGCCAGTTGCTCCTCTAGATCCAGGATCTGGGCTTCCAAATGAACAACTCACACACATCTCGCACAACAATATGCACCCTCAAACTGCTGTTCAAGGATTACATACATTGTGCAAGATGCACGCTGGACTTCCTTTTCCAACATGGAGGCCATACTAGATTTGGGGATTGCAAAAATTAACAGGAAAAAAAAATCAAATATTTCAATTAAAATTTAAGTCCCTCTCACTTTTATGCTTACACTCACTTGTATACTTCACACTCTTCTACACAGACACACAATCTCTAGCTCAGACAATCATTTAGTATACTTTCTTTAAGAGTTACCAGACACCCCTCTCTCTTCCACTGCCTGGAAGTGAATGCAAAAGATACTAAACTATGTAGAGTGGTTACTACTTGCACTGTTACAAGTGGATCTGGATAATTTGGCGGCTTGATGTTGGCAGCAGATGAGTTTCAACAATGATAAATGATGTAAGGTTAATCAAATAGGAAGGGAAAACACATGCCAAGGGTATTCACTAATTGGAAAAACTGTGCTTAAAACTGACATGAAAAAGGAAAAAAGGATAGTTGTTAGTAAATTTATTTGTAGGAGCCAGTGCCAGACATCTGCTGCCAAAGAAATATTAGGCCATGAGGTGTATTAAAAGTATATGGATGCACCCCTAAAAATCACCTCAGTTCATGTGGTTCTCCAGCTGTTGCAAAGCTACAACTCCTATGATGCCTGGAGAGCTTAGGCATGGGATCTGTAGTTTTGTAACAGCTGGAGATCCACAGTTTTATCGATCATCATTACAGAACTTACAAGTGGCTGCAGTGCTTATGGGACACAATCAAGCAGGAAACACAAAGATATGACTCACAGGTGACATCTTCTCTCATGTCTTTCCTATCCTTTTCTTTTTCATATGGTCCAGACGCTAGGATTTCTTCCAGCTACCTCTTCCTCTGCAGTTTTGATACCTGGACATCATTGGTTCCTCACTTAGTCAGCAGATTATCATTCCCTATATGAAGACAATAACCTTGCCATACACTGTGCCCCTTGAATATAACCCTGTTACTCACTGTGCCCCCTACTGTGTTTAGTTTTTGACACCAGTGTACAATAAGGACAAAGCAGAGCTCACGCAGGTCTAAAGGGAAACCAGGGTAATAGATGGAATGAAAGATTATAAAATTGTGGTTATTTAGTTTAAAAAATACATAGATAACTGCATTTAATGTTGCTGTCACCTCAATATAACAAACAGCTATTAATGTCTAAACATCGGTAACATACATGAGTACACCTCTAAGTGTAAGTGTCCAATTTGGGCTTAAAGTGTCAATATTTTGTGTGGCTGCCATTATTTTCCAGCTCTGTCTTAAAGGGGTACCCTGCCGAAAAATATCTTATGACCTATCCAAAGGATAGTGACGTCACGAACACGGAAGCTCCAAGCTTCCGTGTTCCAGATGCTGCCGCTGCCGGCTCAGAGATCGTGGAGCTCTCCAGCTGTAATTCTTTGAATAGGGGATAAAATGTTTTTCGGCAGAGTACCCCTTTAAGCCTTTATTTCTGCCAAATGGGGAAGTAACTAATTTTAAGGTAAACTATGGAAAGCGTGAGGCACTCAACATCTCCCTCTTGTCTTCGTTAAGCACCTTTCCTTGGTGTTTTCCTTCCATTGGCAGACTTGTATTTATAAATATTTAGGTTCAGATACTGCTAGAATTATCTGTACTCTTAACTCTTAAACCTTTGCAATGAAGGGTTTATGATCTCGCAAACTAAAATGGAAAAAACCATGTCATGGTTTGTCAGAATGAATGTCATAAAAATTAATCTGTTACCTAGGTGTATGTATGTCATAAAAATGTATGTGTTACCTGGGTGTGTGTATATATATATATATATATATATATATATATATATATATGTGTGTGTGTGTGTATATATATATTTTAAACTCAGTATTAAGTTTGAGTACTAAATATTTAGTACTCAGTACTAAGTATTTAGAGTATTTTTGTAATTCTGTCAACACTGGATCTGCTGACACTTTGCAGACTTTCACAAATATTGTGAGACAGTCTGCTAGACCTAAAGGGGTACTCCGGTGGAAAACAATTTTTTTTCTAATCAGCTGCTGACAGAAACTTAGACAGATTTGTAAATGATGTCTTTTTAAAAATCTCAATACTTCCAGTACTTATCAGCTGCTGTATACTACAGAGGAAGTTGTATAGTTCTTTTCTGTCTGACCACAGTTCTCTCTGGTGACACTTCTGTCCATGTCAGGAACTTTCCAGAGCAAAAGAAGTTTGCTATGGGGATATGCTCCTTCTCTGGACAGTTCCACACACAGACAGAGGTGTCAGCAGAGAGCACTGTGGTCAGACAGAAAATAACTATACAACTTCCTCTGGAGCATGCAGCAGCTGATAAGTACTGGAAGGATTAAGATTTTTAAAAAGACATAATTTACAAATCTAGTTAACTTTCTGGCACCAGTTGATTAGAATTTTTTTTTTCCACCGGAGTACCCCTTTAAGTAAAACTTGTCTTCAGTAGCATTGACTTCTTTACCATAGGAATATAAGAGAAAGCTGCATTAACCTGCTCAATACTTTTGTTAACACAACATGGTTAAAAGGGGAACTCTAGAACTTAACATTTTTCCCATAAATCTATAGCCAGATTTTTTGAAAGGACCTTAGATCATTTCAGATGAGGTTACTGTCTATCATCGCTTATCCAGTCTCTCAAATTATGAAAGGAAAACTTGTCACTTTCAATTAGCCGGCTTATCCTAATCAGCAGGTACTTGCCGCATTAGGACGAGCCGGTTCATCCTGAAGCTAAACTGAAGCGACATTAGCTGTCACATACAGCTGATTGTCTCAGACATTGGCCGCGGCACCCACCACGGCAGCCCCAACCCCCCCCCCCCCGATCGCTATGATTGGTCTGCCAATCCAGACTGACCAATCACAGTAAAGGCAGTGGAAAAAATTGCCTTTCACAGCTCCGATCTCCTGAGTGCAGGGAGATCTGTGAGGAGGTCAGGGCTGTGTAAGACATACCCACAAAGACAAATATAACCCCTACTGATACCCATCCTAGTGTTCCTGTCTTGTCACCATACAGTTATTTCCAAACTGTGGGCTTCCTTATGTTGCTAAACTACAACTTTCAGCGTGTCCAGAGAGGTGTTGGCTGTCAGGGCATGCTGGGATTTGTAGTTTGTCTGGGCATACTGGAAGTTGTAGTTTAGCAACCTTATGGGGGGCAACAATTTGGAGACCACTGATCTTTGATTCATAAGTGCTTGCTTCTGTCTGCTCCTATATTTTTTTGTGGTGCAGGTTTTTTTTTCTCCACTTTTTTTGGGGACGTTTGCGGGCCACGGAAGTTGGGGGCCATGTCACATTTACAAAGCCCCCATAGTTCCCAGACAGTGGAAACACCCCTCTTGTTACCCCCCTCAAGGATTGCAACAAGGGGGGCAGTGAGAATTTAGGTGTCACAGGTGGCTAGCAGAGCTTTGGAACATTGGTCCATGAAAATGAAAAATATATTCATGATCCACTGTTCAAAAAATCTGTCAGACACCTGTGGGGTGTAATTTCTCACTGCACCGCTTGTTACATTCCTTGAGGGGTGTAGTTTCCAAAATAGGGTCACATGTGGGTGTTTTTTTTTTTTTGCGTTTCTGTCAGAATCTCTGCAACAATCAGCCACCCCTGTGCAATTCACCAATTTAGGCCTCAAATATACATAGTGCTCTCTCACTCCTGAGCCATGTTGTGCGCCTGCAGAGCACTTTACATCCACATATAGCTATTTCTGTTCTTGAGAGAAATTGTGTTACTTATTTAATCACTGATCAGCAATCAATGCAATCTGCACATGGGGTACGGTCAGGCCACACAGCGCAGAACAGTTGCTGGTGGCACGGACCGTGCCATCAGCGACTTTTCTGCGCTGTGTGGCCGGACCATACCCCTTGTGCAGATTGCATTGATTGCTGATGGGTTGTTCTGCACTGTCCGGCCGGACCATACCCCATGTGCAGATTGCTCTGATTGCTAATGGGTTACAAATCTTGAGGGCCCTTTTTTTCCTTTTATTCCTTGTAAAAAGGAAATATTGTGGGCTACAATAACATGTTAGTGTAAAAAAAATTTAGATTTTGACTCTTCACCTCCACTTTGCTGCTATTCCTGTGAAACACCTAAAGGGTTAACAACAGGGGTAGACTGACAACTCATGGGGCCCACAGGCAGAAGAGGATCATGGGGCCTATCAATATAGATCCCCCACCCACATACAATAAATAAATATTTCAATTCTTAAAGAAAATATAGAAAATATATAATATATATATATTTTTTTTTTTTGGGGGGGAGGGGCGGGGGTCGTTTCTACACAGTATATTTTACTGTCCATATGATTACAACGATACCCAATTTATGTAGATTTTGTTTTATTTTACTATTTGTGAGAAAATTAACATGCATAAAATGTTCATCTTCTGACCCCTATAACACATTAACTTTTCCATATACAGAGATGTATGAGGATAATTTTTGCGCAGTGGTCGGTAGTTTTTATCAGTACCATTTTTTTTAGATTGTTTTGATCACACTTTTTCCATTTTTTATGGTATATGACATGACCAAAAATCAAAAGAAGATACTCACTCTAATGGAAGAAGCACACAGCAATTCAATAATAACTAAGGAAGAAAATACATTTTTGGTCATCAATAATCCCTCCCAACCATATTATTACCACCTCCCCAAGGTGCACAAAAATTACACCAATCCTTCAGGACGCCCAATAATATCGGGCATAAACAGTCACACATCCAACATGTCTCAATATTTAGACCTCATTCTGCAGGATCATGTGCAAGCATTGCCGAGCTTCCTCAAAAATTCGGCAGATCTGATCCTTCTTCTACAAGACATCAAATGGGATACTGATTATATCTTCATTACCGTGGATGTAGCCTCCTTATATGGCAACATCAAGCATCATTTTGGTCTGGCTTTCATCAATGATATTCAAAGTAATGATACTTCCATACTCATCTCACAGAAACAGTTTCTATTGGAATGCCTGGAGGTGATTCTCACTAACAACAACTTCAGCTGTGACGGTGCCTACGGACACCTACCACCAGACACATGGTACCGCGATGGGTACTATGGTGGCACCGTCATATGTATGCAAATCTTGTTATGGGCAGATATAAAGAGCTATTTATAACCTCCCATGAATTATATAAAAAGCATGTCATCATATATAGAAGGTATATTGATGACCTTTTCTTCATCTGGAACGGACCCCAAGATCGCATCAACCTGTTGGTAGAAGCCATTAATAACAACCCATGGGGGATTACACTCACTATCCAACAATCTGTGGAAAAAATAGAATACCTATATCTAGAAATCTCGCATAATTCCTCTGAAATTCATACTGCCACATATTTCAAGAAAGTGGATGCAAACAGTTACCTCTCCTTTAACAGTGCACACCTGAAGAAATAGAAAACTAACATCCCGTTTAGCCAATTCAAAAGAATAAGAAAATTTTTTACAAAACAGAGGTGTTCCATACTCAAGCCGAACTATTGGCAAAACGATTTGAAGCAAAATGACATGGACAACAAAATGGTGTATACAAGTGCAACAGAAAGCGTTGCCTATGTTGCAATACGATAAAAGCACATATGAAAACCCACATCAATAACACCTTGGGAGAAGTCTTCACCATCAAATACCCTATGGATTGCTGTTCGAGATATGTGGTCTATGTGGATGACTACTGTGGGGCAACAATATGTCGGCCGTACAACTCAAGAGTTGCATCGCAGGCTTAACAACCACAGTGCAAACATCAAAAAGGATACCTTACACAGTGTCTCTCGCCACTACCGGATATACGGATATACCCAATAGACCAGATTGATGAGGAAACAACAACAGATTTGAAGAGCTTGTGAAGCATAAGATGTACTGGATTTTCCTACTTGGCATTTTAACCCTGAGAGGTCTAAATGAAGCCACAGAACAGTAACCACCCATGAAGAATCCCACTTTTTCTCCCTGGACATTTCCTCTACATCAGAATAAACATCTTGAACCGGCCCGTGTAATCTTATCACGCACATCCCGCTGTCTTCCACCTTTGAATGTATCACCACGTGCCCATGCTCAAATCTATGTGCATAGTATTACCATGATGTAATAACTATAATTCTAACATTATGCATGGACACTATGTCCAATTCTAATTACATATGCCTAGTACCATTTTTTCAGCCTAAATACCATGACATTACATAAATCCATGCGGTTTTTATATTATATCATATCCCATTATTATCTGAATCACATCATATGACATCAATATATATACATTACTATGTCCACGTTCGCATAGTTTACTCTCAAAATAACTATTTGCATAGTTTACTCTCAAAATAATTTTTTTCCTCTCCCTGTCACTCAGACCATCCAATATGGCAGTGCTAACTGGTTCAAAATATATGCACATAAATATATGCTCTCTTTTTGGACAGTACCTCAGTCCTAAACATCCCTGGACTCCTCGCAACATCCACGCAGGTTTCCCTTGCAGCATATACACAGGCTTTCACTCAAGGCGATGACTAGGGCTCCGCAATATCATCAAAAGACCACAAGATGCTATGTTAGTAAACACAGCCCTCCGACCAATCATCTTTCACCCATGTGTCTGTGTAAACATACTGCAGCCAATCCACGTTCAGCTCTATGCAATGAATGAACGCTGGGGTTATTACACATCCCCTGTCTGGACAGCGATAGACCATTAGAAGCAGCGGAATTGAGCCAAGATTTATACCTACCATCATAGAAGCATTTCTAACACCAGCAGGCCTTCGGGACAAGCTGTCCACACTCATGTCACCACACGCATTTACAGTCTTTATGTAGATAAGGGACAATAATAATGGAATGTGCTCCTTAATTCGTGCACGCATCAAAGACATGTGTTATGAAAAATATAAAACATTTTATCAGTATTTTATTAACTGTACCTCCTAACATTGTTTTTACAACTGTTCCTTAATTATTATTTGTGTCATGAAGTTTATTATAAACCAGAATGTGATGCCTATGCCGATACATCACTTCCGTTATTTTAATTATGTCATCATGACGTCATCATGCACTTTTTTTTAAATTTGTACATGTATATAAGTAATGGTTTTTATGTTTGTTATCATGACCTGACAAAGCAAGGGACCCCTCGAGAAACGCATTGTCATTCTTATCCAATAAACAAGGGAAACGTTTACCACACATGTCTTCCAAATCTTAACTCCAGCATCCTGTGATTGGGACACTAAGATTCCTTCTCCCAGGCGCCCAGTTTAGAATCCCTTTTTCCTGCCGAAACGGATACCTTGCAGCCCTCTTCCAGCACCAGCGTAACTAATGACCGAAAATCAGCAATTCTGGAATTTGGTATGTTTTTACATTTATGCCATTCACTGTCGTCTCTTAGTATCACCACTGAGTGCTCACTGACAATCACCCCCTGACATTACCGCTGAGTGCTCAATGACATAAACCCCTGTTATCACCGCTGAGTGCTCACTGACATCACCGCTAAGTGCTCACTGACATCACCGCTGAGTGCTCTCTGACATCACCCCTGACATCACCATAGGGAATTACATATTCCCTTTGTGTGTATTGGAACTAAACCAAAAAAGGGAGGAAAAAAAAGCAAATACTTAATTTTCTTGAAAAATTTCAGGGGTGCCAACATTTACGGCCATGACTGTATAAATTATTATTTTTGTTGTTGGCATTATTCATTTTGGTATTGGGTTTTGCTTAATTATTTGGTTTTTGGTGCTGCAACTGGGCCAGGGAATTCACATTTAATATTAGTGTATATAGTTTATTAGTAAGTATGGGTATTATAGCAAAATGTCTTGTAAATATTGTATATATTTGTTTATGTGGAAGAATGAATGTGGGGTGGACCGGTGTTGTATTTTATGCCATGGTGTTGGTTTTATGATTTATTATATTGATATGTTCTGTCAGATATGGTATGTTTATGTTTTCTAATTATTTATTGTTATGTTTAACATTTTAATAAAAGATTTACAGGATATAACTCAGGATCAGTACAGGATAAGTATTGTAATGTTTGTACACAGTGATCTCACCAGCAGAATAGTGAGTGCAGCTCTGGAGTATAACAGATGTATATACTGTATATCAGTGACTTCATATCAGGGTGCCTCCAGCATGTTGGGAGTTGTAGTTTTGCAGCAGCTGGAGGCACCCTGGTTGGGAAACACTGCTCTATACAGTGACTACACACACAGTTAGACTGCAGGCTGCAGGAACAACTCACCATGCACACTTTCTTTCCTGGCTGATTCGTATAGCATAACTTTTTGCTCCACCCCCACAAGTCCCATGATTGTGACATCACCACTGGTCCTGACAGACATCATCCCCTCCAGCATTCAGAAGGTACAGAGCAGGTCCTGGTCGGGCAGTCACTGCCGTTATGTTGTGTGTGGAGATCCCTTCTTCTTAGTTACTGCCCCACCAGGACCTACATGATACAGGGGGGAGATTTACCATTTTAAAAGATAAAAAAATAAATAAAGTAATGGCAGCTGCGGGCCCTCGCTCAGGAGTGGGCCCTTGGGCAGTGCCCAAGTGCCCAACCTGTCAGTCCGCCCGCCCCTGGTTAACAAACTTGCTGAATGTCTTATCGAATACTTTGAGGGATGCAGTTTTTATAATGGGGTAATTTAAGAGGGATTTCTCACAGAAAGGCCCATCAAATCCACTTCAAACTGAACTGGTCCCTGAAAAATTCAGATTTTTAAATTTTTTTCAAAAATCTCTTCAAAACTTAAAAAATGATGCCAACATAAAGTAGACATATTGTATATGTGAATCAATATGCCATTTATTTGGCATTTAAATTTTTTTCATGGAATTTTGGCATTTTCTCAAATAAATGATGCGAGTATTGATGAAATTTACATAAACAGTCTCAGAATCAGAATAAAAAGTAAAAGCATCCCAGTTATTAATGCATAAAGTGACACAGGTCAGATTTGAAATCTTATAGACATTTTATCGCGTCCCTTCCCCCTCAATGCAAGTCAATAGAAGGGGGTGTGGTGTCACGAGGGGGGGGGGGGGGCATGACGTCACGATATCCCGTCCCCTGTATCACCCGTCATTAGCCACAGAGCAAACATAGCTCCAGGCTGCTGATGTACGGGGGTGCAGCAGGAGAGATTGCGGAGGTCCCCAGCGGCGGGACCTCGGCGATCGGACATCTTATCCCCTATCCTTTGGATAGGAGATAAGATGTCTAGGGGTGGAGTACCCCTTTAAGGCTAAAATGGGCTGAGTCCTTAAGGGGTTAAAGACTAAATTGAACTGAGTGTATTGACGCACATAAATTGCTTGAATATATATATATATATATATATATATATATATATATAAATATGAAGTGTCGGTATATAGGAGAATGTGTGTTTATTAGAAAAATAAAAGACTAAACAATAGGAAGCAATATTTTTAAAAATGACAGACCGAAGAAGTACTAAAGATTACAGACCTCAGGGCCCTTGTGGCTGTCTTCATATATTCCAATAGCTAAAGCAAACAAATGTAGCAAATAAATACAGCAAGCTGATATCAAATACATGAATTATGCCAATAGGCCAATAGATCATGCCTTAGAGTTGAAAGACTCTACACAGCCCTCGGGCACGATCTATTGGACCATTGGCCTTTTGGTACAATTTATGTATGGTATTTGATATCAGCTTGCTGCATTTATTTTCTACATTTGTTTACTTACTTAAATACCTTATAAGGCCATGTTCACACAACAGAATGAAAACTTTTATAAGCTACTGTATGTGCCCAGGCTTAAAATTAAATAAAAAATGTTTCACATACCTCACTCGGCTGCAGATGGGACCACCTGATACCGGAGCCCGGCAGGAGCAAGGGAGGTATGTGTGGTGTCCCAGTACCACATTCTATACGGTACTTATTTCTTTATGGGTCCCCATAGCCAGAGTCCCTAGGACGTAGGGATCCCTGTAATCTAGTCTACCCCTAGTCACCTCTATTCTAATGTATAATCAGTAATTTATTCATAGGTTAATGTAAATAGCATCGTATATGTAGATAAATGGTTAATTACTTGTTTCCATTAGTGTTGCAGGACCTGCGGGTCATGTGACAGGGTGAACTCTATGGTATTTGGCTTAAGGACCTTAGGAGGCCCTGTGACGTAAGCAATCCCATCACACCATGTAAGGTGAATGGCAGACGTTCGGACCAATCAGATTCGCCCCGCCCCTGCCCATATAAGGGAGCGGTGACCATGTTTCTCTCTCTTACCTCGTGGGCTGTAAAGCAAGCAAGACCTGTACAGCAGTAATCGCAGTGAGTTAGGCCCGAGCCTCGCGGCAATGGCTGAACAATTATAATTATAGAGTGTATCACCTCCCAAACACTCTGCTGCATCTCCGGACCTAATACCTCCCCTAAATCCGGACGGATCTGCAAATCTCTTCCTAAATTACGAGACTTATTGTCTAGCTCAAGGTCTGCAACTCCTGCCAGTCGCTAAGTAACCAAAGGACTGTTTGTACGAGACTGTTACTGTGCCGTGAATATTGCAAGCACTTCAGTAAACGTTATTCAAGTGCAAGTTCAAATCTCCTTGTGGACCTTCAGTTATTTTATTCACCTATCATTACTGGGAAGGGCGGCGACAGGCCGGAACACTGATTCAGCATACCAGCCCTCAGTCTGGCATCACAAACTCTTCTAGGGTTAACATTAACCCCTTATATACCTGTACCATACCACCACTACCATACACCCCCCCAAGGGCTACCACATATGTATAAGCTTTTTTATTTTTATTTTATAAAAAGGTATTCACTAGATAACCCCTGTAGGCCAGCTGCCTGTGGTCTGTCATTTTTAGTAATTCTTTGGTCTGTATTTTTTTTAATATTTAATATTGCATTCTATTTTTTATTTTTTTTCATTTTTTCTAATAAATTAACACATTTATTTTTCAACTGATTGTACTGACTCTTCCTAAATACAGTGAAGGCAATTTTTTTGATCTGTTGATTTTATAAATTTGCCCACTGATGAATACATTTTCAGTCGATAATTTTAGTGGGAGGTTTGTTTGAATAGTGAGAGACAGAATAACAACAAAACATCCTGATAAATGCATTTCAGATAACTTATGAATTAATTAGCAGTTTACATGATCTCATGGCAGCTTGGCCCATTGTGACCAAGAAAACAATTGGCAACACACTACGTTGTGAAGAAATTAAATCCTGCATTGCATCTACATGCCTGTCTGAAATTTCCCAATAATCCTGTGCGCTGCAGGATTTTAGTCATTCATATCGTAGTGTATTACCAACTGTTTTAATGGTGACTCTGGTCCCAGCTGCCTTGAGATCATTGACAAGATCCTCTCATGTAGTTTATGTCAGCCAGTGTTTTGCCATTTAATAGTAATCTTGGCATGGATCCTTCCTCCATGTGCATAACATTACATTTAATAGTGCTAACCCCATCTGCCATTTCTCAGACAAGCATCCAATGTCTGAAGATGCATTTTTAACAGTGCACTGTCCTCTATTGTGTAAACTATTTTCCACAGTTTAGTACAGTATCAGCTGCAAAAATTAATAACTTACTGTGCTAACATATACAATGCATTTGGAAAGTATTTAGACTTTTTTTTTTACATTTTGTTATATTGCAATTTCGTAGTAAAAAGAAAGTTTTCCCCCATAATTCTACACTCTGTGACAGAGTGAAAACAGAATGTTTTGCTAATTAAAAAAAAAAAAAAAAAAAAGCTTCAATATTAAGGTAGATCAAAATAAAAGTTGTAGACCGAAACCTAAAATTCAGGATTTGCTTGATTTACAGATCAGTGTGGATGCCTTAGTTATGCTATAGATTAGACTAAGACCAGTGTAGGTGGTACCTACTTCAGGGAGGGAGAGGAAATAAGCCGCGGTTGACAGAAGGTGTCAGGCTAAGGATGTCATTCTGGCACCCCTTGCTTCCCAGCCTCTGCTCACAGGGTTAGTGGATGGAACGGCTTGCAAGCCCCGTTCCAAATGCAAACTCTACACCTTTTATTTTTGACCCTCTTTTTCTTTCTTCAAAAAGCTGTTAACACCATTTTCAGCTGATACATATCGGTGCATCCATAAAAATATTGCATTGTCATAAATATTTAGACCTTTTAATTAGTTGAAGCACTTGGCAGCGAATACAGCCTCCATTCCCCAGAGATAAAATGTCATAGCAATGGGTCTTAATACTTTGCAAAAAGATATGCAAGAATATCTCAAACATTCTTTCACATTCAAATTATGGGGTATTGGGTGCAGATTGAAAGGGGAAAACTTGAATTTATTGATTTGAAGACTTTCCAAATGTGTTGTATATTAAAGAGAATAGGGCCCAAAACTGACTCCTTTGGTGCCCCACTAGTAACAGTGACCCAAAGTATGTACCTTTAATAGCCATCATCTGTTTGCTCTCCACAGAGCCAGCTATGCACACATTTTCCCCAGTTCAAGCATCCTCATTTTATGTACCAACCTTTATGTGGCACAGTAACATATGCTTTGGGAAAATCAAGATATTTCACATCCAGCGATTCACCCATGTCCAGTCTTGAATTCACTTTCCAATAAAAGCCTCATAGGACCGATCCCTCATAAACCCATGTTGAGATAGTGTTACACATACATTTTCATTGAAATACTGCAATATAGCATATCCATGATCACTTTGTGACCCATTTTTAAATATTGGCACCACACCTGCTATATGTCAGTCCTGGGGAGCAGACCTTTAAATATTACAAGTAAAGTTCTGTCTATCCTGTGGATAGAGGATAAGTGTCCAATCACATAGGGTCTGACCATTGGGAACCCCCTGTGATCTCATGCACGGTGCCCTGGCTCTCCTTGTGCTCTCTAGAGCTGCCATAGAGAATGCATGGAGAGGAGGAGTCAACCCCACTCTGTGCACGAGAAGAACTGGGGCACTGTACAGGAGATTGAAGGGGTACCAGGAGTAGAACTTACTGTAAACAGAAACACTTTTAAAACACTAGGTTGCACTTTTTTCTCTCTTAAAATACAAGAGTGAACGCCATCTGGACCTGCTGATTGTTTTCTTTAATCACTTTAGGTGAGACTGCACTCGTTTCTTGGTTAGACAGGTAACATTTAATGGAGTTTGGCTTATCACTCTGCAAATCACCTGTCATTTAATTTCCTCAATACGCTGCAGAAAAATATGTTTAAAGGGGTATTGCATGAAAAACATATTTTTTTCATATCAATTGGCTCCAGAAAGATAAACAGATTTGTAATTTACTTCTATAAAAAATCTTAATCCTACCAGTACTTACAGCTACTGAAGTTGAGTTCTTTTCTGTCTGACAACAGTTCTCTCTGCTGACACCTCTGTCTGTCTCAGTAACTGTCCAGAGAAGGAGAGGTTTGCTATGGAGATTTACTGTCACTTTGGACAGTTCCTGAGACAGACAGACAGGTGTCAGCAGAGAGCACTGTTGTAAGACAGAAAAGAGCAACTCAACTTCAGCAGCTGATAAGTACTGGAAGGATTAAGTTTTTTTTTTATAGAAGTAGATTACAAATCTAATATAGAAATACTTAACCACACCTCAAGAATACCACCCAACCAGGTACACAATGAAAATTGCTGAAAACAGTTGGTTTGAAAAAATTTAAAGATTTATTAAAATACAATTAAAATAAATTAGGAAAAACCCATTAACATATAAAACATAATGCTCAGAGCAATATTGTATAGATGTTGAAATTCTCTGCCATTGGGCCCTAATGGCAGAATTGAAGTAGATAGTATAGAAAAGCTGCCGATTAATAGGTGCAGCAATACTGTGTATTAACAAATGCCGATCATCCGGAATATACAGTTAGTTCGGCTATTAGAATATTAGATGAAAAGTCAGTCTTTGTGCTTATTTAGACTGAGCTGCCCATAGTCTATAGGAAGATGAATAGTCATTTCTCACCATAGCAGCTGGTCCCGAACTGCGACGGGCCAGAGATGGTAAATCCTGCGGTTGCTGCGATGTTACCGGCGGTGGATAAGCAGGGTAATCTTCGCGAGCCTGTTAGAAATAGGGCTCCGGCAGGAGACTCCTATGTGTGCGGTCCGCAATGTCAGTATGCACCTATTCAGGTGTCGGACCCTCACTCACCCTGGGTTGCGAGCTGCACACATATCCTTTCTTGTCTAAATTACAAATCTGTTTAACTTTCTGGAGCCAGTTCATATGAAAAAAAAAATGTTTTTCATGGAAAACCCCTTTAATGTATTTGCTTTCCTCTATATTTCCTCCCTCATTACTTTTTAAAGGGCTGACACAATCAGTTTTAACCTTTTTTTATTCTTTATGTAAATAAAAAAACATTTAGGGCCAGTTTTGGGGCCAGCTTTGGTTATTCTTTTACATATTTAAAACTTACTGTAACTCTGATGGTGGTCCAGTGGCAGGACACCTATTTAAATCTTCTGGCAACGTCATAGCCCAAGTTGCCACAATATCTAAACAGGTATCCTACTGCCAGACCATCATTGAAGTTACATTTTAATGTTTTTTTTCTTATAGTTTCAAAACCTTTTTCACTACTATCATTTTTTTATTAGTTTAAAGAGTACCTGTCACCCAACTAAACTTTTAAGATATTGTTCATTATGTAATTATAAGACACTTTGCTATTTACTTGCTGATAAAATTCTCAACCTTTATATGTTTTTAATGTGATTTGAAAAAGCGTCCATTAGGTGGCTCTGTTCTTTTCCCTGCGCAAGTCAAACAGTTAGTTTGGTCTCTTCATGGCCTGGCAGGAAACCAAACTCAGCAAGTATGTGCAGGGCATGGTGAGGCACAGCTCTCGCAGACCTCAGTGACGTTGCGCCTGCTGGAGAATGCCCACTTTTTCATATCAGGAGCTCACACATTGTGAGCAAGGGGAACGGTATGATACAGAGCTTGAAAAAAATGTAAGGGGAGGATGTTAGGAGTAGTTAGGGAATGTAATCTGAGTTAGTTAAGAAAATATGGTTTGATGACAGGTACTCTTTAACCTCTTAAGGACGAGCGTCGTAAATGTATGGTGATGCTAAGCTACACAGCTGTACATTTATGGCACTGCATTCCGGATCCAGCCGGGATGGCTGCTGTTATCTAACAGCAGCCACCCCGGCATATCACCTAGGGGGATCCTGAGACCCCTCTTGTCGGCGATCGCTGTGATTCGCCGGTCAATTCTGACTGGCGAATCATGGCTTTTCCTGGTCAGTCGAGTCACTGGTGACCCGAAAAATAAGGGTGATTGGTGCTGTCCGAGACAGCACCAATCACCCTTGCCCAGCAGGAGGGAGATGGCACTGGTGCCACTTCACGATCGCCCTGATTTGTCGGCCGGTACCATCGACCCCTAAAATTTGTAACGCAATTTATCCTGAGTACAGAAATACCCCATACGTGGACATAAAGGCCGGCATTTCACATTGTAGGTGTAAGTGAAGCATTTTTCTACATCTTTTTTTGTGTGCTGGTAATGTATAGGAGCACCAAATTTATTAAATAGTCGCAGAGAATTTGCTAAATTTTGTGCATTTCACATTTTCTGAAATTTCACTCTTCACATACACCAAAAAGCTAAGCTAAGTCTTGGCTGGTGTAGTTTTAGAGACTTTTCAGTGACTTTCTGCCTTTTTTTTCATAAAACCCTTCTATATCATGTGTATTGCCAAAATCGGTGGATTGCAAATCAAAATCAGCAGAAATGTGTAAACCAAAAGGCGCAAATAAACCCTGCTTGACTGTCTAAAGACAATGATAAATGTCGACCATAGTGCTCTGCAGGCACACAAAAGGGCTCAGGAGTGAAAGCGCACCATATACATTTGAGGCCTAGATTGGTAATTTGCACAGGGATGGCTGATAATTACAGCTATTCTTTTTCATTTTCACGTCCAAGGAAAGTTTGTCAATCACCTGTGGGGTGTTAAGGCTCACTATACCCCTTTTTATGTTCCTTGAGGGGTGTAGTTTCCCAAATAGTGTGCCATGTGTTTAGTTTCTTTTTTTTTTTTTTTTTTTTTTTTTTTTTTTTTTTTTGCTGTTCTGGCACCATGGGTGGCTTCCTAAGTACGACATGCCCCCCAAACCATTTCAGCAAAATTCGCTCTCTAAAAGCCCAATGTCGCTCCTTCCCTTCTGAGCCCTATAGTGCACTCGCAAAGCACTTTACATCTACATATGAGGTATTTCCTTTCTTGAGAGAAATGGGGTTAAACGATTTGGGGTACATTTTCTCCTATTACCCCTTGTAAAAATGAAAAATTTGGGGTAACACCAGCATTATAGTGAAAAAAATTTAATTTAAATTTTCACGTCCAACTTTAACGAAAGTTTGTCAATCACATGTGGGTGTTAAGGCTCACTGTACCCCTTGTTACGTTCCTTGAGGGGTGTAGATTCCCAAATAGTTGCCAAGTGTTTTTTTTTTTGCTGTTCTGGCACCATTGAGGCTTCCTAAATGTGACATGCCCCCCAAAAACCACTTCAGTAAAAAAGTACTATCCAAAATCCCATTGTCGTTCCTTCTGAGCCCTCTAGTGCGCACTACATCCACATATGAGGTATTTCCTTACTCGAGAGAAATTGGGTTACAAATTTTGAGGGGCTTCTTCTCCTTTTACCCCTTGTAAAAAAAAATGGGCCTACAAGAACATGTTCGTGTAAAAAATTGAGATATTGAGTTTTCTCCTCTACTTTGCTGCTGTTCCTGTGAAACACCTAAAGGGTTAACAAACTTTTCAAATGTCATCATTTTGAATACTTTGAGGGGTATAGTTTCTATAATGGGGTCATTTATGGGGGATTTCTCACAGAAAGGCCCCTCAAATCCACTTCAAACTAAACTGGCCTCTGAAAAATTCTGATAAAAATTTTTTCATGAAAATATTGAAAATCGCTGCTATAATTTGAAGCCCTCTAATGGACTGAAAAAAAAAAGTAAAAACATGTCAACTTTATGATGCAAACATAAAGTAGACATATTGTATTTGTGAATCAATATATAATTTACTTGGCATGTCCATCTTCCTTAAAAGTAGAGTGTTTCAAAGTTAGAAAAATGCTAAATTTTCAAATTTTTCTTGAAATTTAGGAATTTTTCACCAAGAAATGATGCAAGTATCAACGAAAATGTACCATTAACATAAAATAGACTATGTCAAGAAAAACCAGTCTTGGAATCAAATGCATAAGTTAAAGTATCCCAGAGTTATTAATGCATAAAGTGACTGGTCAGATTTGCAATAAACTGCTTTGTCCTTAAGGTCAAAATGGTCTGCGTCCTTAAGGGGTGAAAGGCTTTGTTTTTATTGCCCACTTAATATTTTATTACTTTGCATTGGTTTTTGTTCCCTGTTTCTGACCCTTTTATTCCCAAAAACATGTACCTGTTACAATGAAAATTTAAGATGTACTGTATTTACAAATATTTCAAAGAAGCAGGAAAATAATCGGCAACTCACCGCAACCAGCTGAATAAATGTTCTTTCATTTCATACTCACAAATATGTTACATGGGAAGAGGGTAGTGGGGGGACACAGGATGGCGACCAAGTTCCGTTTCGCACGGTGATCGTGCTTCCCCCGGCCATGGCTGTAAAAATAAATCAACAATATGTAACAGACTACAGGTTATAGAGTTAATGCCCGAAATGATCGGGCAGCCTGTTTTTTTTTCTGCATTTGTGTAATTTTGTAAGGTAATTAAAAATTAGGAAGTGTGTTCTCTCTTGTCCAACAAAGATTGTTCATATGTTTAACAAGTACTCTAGAGGGGATCCCTCTCCAAAACTTTATAGTAATGAGAATCCGATGAGGATTCTCAATGCCTCTTTCATATACATTTCTCTATCAAGAACTGCAATAGGTCCTGATATTATCATTATTTTGTAAAGTTTTAATGGCTTTTCTTTCAGATTTATAGAGATTATCCTTGTGTCTAAATTTAATTGATCTTTTAATACACTGAACTGACTAGATACAACAGAGTAGAAGGTTTCTTAATGGCTCCCTACTATGCAGTGGATAAAAGTTTGAGCAAGGTTTTACAGCTACATGTTTCATAGGAATATTAGTGATGTCTGTATGATCAATATTTTCCATAGCCCGCTCATACATCTGATTATCTACTGTAATGCAACTATTGTGTTTTTCGAACAAAGAAAATGTCGAGCCAATGTTAATTTCTTGACATATTGATTTAAATCTACAAAAAGTTGGTATTCATTTGGTAACGACATCGGGCAAAATAAAAGCCCCTAACATAGAAGGCAAATTTTTTTCCCCCTCAAAATGTAAGTGGATAAGTTAAAAGCTTAATACCTTGTTCTTTTTGTGTTCCTGATTGACCATCTGGATCAATTGTTTTTCTTCTTCTCTGCCTCCTGAATTTGGTGCTCTGTACCCTTTTTTATGGACTTTTTTCCTGATTGGGGAACTAAAGAAAACTAATGAGTGATTTGTTTGTATCTCTAGTTACCCATTAATGGAACAATCGATGCACTGTTGGCATGATCTGATCTGGATCCTAAAAAAGAGGATTCTAATGGTGTGGTATCTACACTACTAGATTCCAATTCCACAATAGTTGAGGAATTGGCTTAAAAAAAATAATCCTCATGTCCCCTGCATTTGAGCTACGCCGTTTGGAATTTTTGGTTTGGAATAATTAGCCTTTGTTCCTCTACAAGGGCTACTGGTCTCAGAGATCTTTCTTATAGGTTTGAGTTGTCCTAACGGATTACATAATGATTAGGGATGAGCGAATCGAATCTGATGTATCGGAATTCGTTACGAATTTCAGGAAAAATTTGATTCGCAACGAATGCGAATATTGCCATGATTCGATCGTGCAAATCACTTCATTAAACTCCATTTAGTGTGGTCCGGGCTCCAGGGCATCTAAAATGGTGGATCCACATGTGAGGACATGGGGCAAGGAATCCTGGGAAGGCAGAAACAATCGTTGGCGGGATGACCCTGAATCAGTAGCCAGCCACCCCTATGATGTCACAGCTCTATATAATCGTCAGCCATCTTGCGGCCAGTCACTTCAGCCTTTTATTGCAGAGAGAGAGAGAGAGAGAGAGAGAGGGACAGACAGCAGTGTGTTTTGGCCAGAAAAGCATTTTTGACAACAGCAATTCACCTCCCAGTCACATCAGCGTTCTGTTGCATAGAGGGATGGAGAGCAGTGTGTTTCACAGAAAAGCTTTTTTACAGCAGCGATTCACCTCAAGCCCAAATCCAGCCTGGAAGCACTGATAGGGAAGGGAGTTAGATTGAGGGAGTGCAATTTTGGGTGTAGTACACCGCAACTGTGTGCTGCAACACTGGTGTGTTCAACAACTGAAAAGCTAATAGGGGCCAGCCAGCTAGGATGAGCAGAGTACTAAAAGCATATTGTTCTCTATTAAGTGTAACCTGTGCGTTCATCTAAGTGGTCTACCATTTTGTTCCTGTTAAAGTCTTAAAGGCCTAGATACTGTGAAAGGCCAGGAAAAAGTATACACCTGCTGGTGTTGTAGACAAACACTGTTTTAAGCGTACTGGAGCGCATTGTTCTCCCCTCATAAGTGCATACCACATACGTGCATCTAAGTTGTGTACCATTTTGTTCCTGTTAAAGTCTTAAGGGCCTAGATACTGTAAAAGACTAGCCAAAAGTACACACCTGCTGGTGTTGTAGACAAATACTGTTTTAAGCATGGTGGAGCGTATTGTACTCCCCTCATATATGCACTAAGTATGTCAGGCAGAGAAGTGCCAAGACATGCACAGAGGCCTAAATTCAAAAGGCAAAGGTCGCAGCAGACTAGGGGCATGTGGCAGCAGGAGTCGTAGCGAGAGGGCTGAGCTCCCGGTATCAGCTAGCGGTCATGACTCGACCAGCAACCCATCTGCCGTCATCAATTGGTTAACACTGTCATCCCCTTCATCACAAGTGACATCTGACACCCCCAGTCAACAGTCGGTGGGTTCCTCAGACACAACCCTCAGTTAGCATGGACCAGGAGCAGTTCCTGTCTTCCCATTGCCTCTGTCCTATGCTGTTCCCACCCCCACAGAAGTTTCTTATGCTGTGGGTTCAGCTCCACTATTTAGTGAGGACGATCTACTAGAGGACCGTCAGCAGCTAACTGCCCAGCAAAGAAGTGGAGAAGACATCTGCCACTTTCTCCGCTAGGTGGGCAAGTAATGATGAGGAGAGTGGCGTGGGAGGTGGTATTGCAAGCATTCAGGCTCCTGAAGCTGACACTGTTGAGGAACTTGAGGAGGACATCAGTGACGTGCAGACACAACTCGATGATGATGAAGCCAATCGCACTTAAGAGCCGGCTGCAGAAGGGGCTTCATTGTCATCAGGTGAAGAGTGAGGCAGGTTGCCAGCTGAGCCAGCAAGGTGGTAGCATGGTTGGCAGTCAGCATGGTGGCAGAAGGGGAAAGTCTGGAGCCAAATAGGCCTGGGGTAGACCACCTGCTTCACGCACTTCCGGGGAGGTAGTGGAACAGGGGTTCCTGGAGTCGGCGGCAGTAGCAGTCAATCAGTGCGGACTGTTGGTTGGAAAATCACCTACTCGGCGGTGTGGCAGTTTGTCATCAAGCATTCGAAGGATGGTAACCTGGCTATATGCAAGATGTGTCGGCAGAAGGTGAAGCATGGCCAGGGTCCCAATTTTGGCAACACTGCCCTGCATCAACATATGCAGCATCACCATAAAGCGGCCTGGGAGAACCGTGGCTCCTATATAGTGGTCCAGCCTGCTGCATCACCCAGCGGCACGCCGCTCCCTGTTTCAGCCAGCCAAAGCTCTACCACCTAAGCCGAAGGGAGCTGCGTGTCATACCCATCTTCTGTTGCTCCAGATGCTCCTGCTCCTCCTAATTCGAGTCAGTCATTCCTCCAGCAAGCCATCGCAGAAGCGCAGTAGCTGCAGAAGCTGAATGTGCTCCTGTCCAAGTTGCTGGTGCTGCAGTCCCTCCCTTTTCAAGTGGTGGACTCTGCACCTTTCAGAGAACTGATGGCTTGTACCGAGCCGAGGTGGAGAGCCCAAAGCCGTCATTTCTTTGTGAAGAAGGCAGTACCAGCCCTGCACAATTTTGTGGAAGAGAAGGTGGGCCAGTCCTTGAGCCTGTTGGTGTGTACCAAAATGCATGGCAGCGCTGACATCTGGAGCTGTAACTACGGTCAGGGACAATACATGTCCTTTACGGCCCACTGGGTGAATGTGGTTCCTACACAGCCGCAACAGCAACTTGGACAAGTCACGCTGCTTCCAACTCCACGCTCTCAGGCCGTTGG
The DNA here is from genome assembly GCF_029499605.1 of Hyla sarda. NCBI lineage: Eukaryota > Metazoa > Chordata > Amphibia > Anura > Hylidae > Hyla > Hyla sarda. The sequence continues at coordinate 165,760,187 of NC_079195.1, read as the reverse complement.
TCCTGTAACAGTGTGCGACACTGCCTCCTCATCCTCCACCGTGTCCTCAGCCTCCACTGCACGGACAAGTCTCAGTTCCCCTCCAGCATACCATGTGTGCAGGGCACAGCAATGTCACGCTGATCTTCACATGGTTGGAGGAACTGCTAAGTCAATCATCAAGAAATTGAATCATGGCTTACTCCACGAAAACTGGAAATGGGAACCATGGTGACCGAAAACGTGAAGAACATCTTGGCTGCTCTGCATAAAGGAAGCCTGAGATATGCACCCTGCATGGCACACATGTTCAATCTGGTTGTCAAGCAGTCCTGAAGTGTCCCCCCCCCCCCCCCCCCCCACATCTGCAAGACAATGGGAAGGAAACTTTGCAAAACTTTGAGCTGCAGCGGTATCCCCCAACATAGTCTGATATGCGACGTTTCCACATGTTGGAATTCCACCCTCCATATGTTGGACCTACAATGCGAACAGAGAAAAGCCATCACCGATTTCTTGATGATCCAAGCCGATAGGGGGACTCCCCTGTGTAACTTCAATGTCAACCAGTGGCAGCTCATACATCACACCTGCCGTTTGCTCAGCCCTTTGAGGAAGCCGCCTTATTAGTCAGTCACCAGAATATAGGGATGAACAACATCGTTCCACTGCCAGTAGTGTGTCATCAGAGCGGGTGTTTAGTGTGGTGGGGGCCATAGTAACCCCAAGGAGAACTCGTCCGTCCACAAAAAATGTGGAGAGACTGACCTTTGTGAAGATGAATCAGGCATGGATCAGCCAGGATTTCCACCCACCAATGCCTGATGCATAAGAGTAGATTGACCATGGTGCCACACCAACACTTCACAAATATGGATAGTGCTAAACATATTTAAGGCGCTGCTCCCCAGTTACAGACATTCCTCCGCATCAGACCACAAGTAAGTATTAAGGATATACATAAAACTTAACTTTTAATAATATTCTTAGGATAAAATATATGTACCCCAAATTTTTTTTTTTTAAATAAAACCAAAGGAAAGGTGTGCAAAAAATACTATGTGCCACCTACACCACCAAGTATTGATGTGATGCAAAGACCTCTAAAAGGTGTATGGTCCATTGTAACTGGTGGGGGTAAAAACTTCCCCTGTAAGACCCTACTCTTGCATTATTAATTCCCTTCTTGGCAAGTGTTACTCGCCCTAAAAAGGGTGGCCCCACACAGGAACCTCTCCCTATTTCCGCATAAAAACACTGCCATTTCCAAGGGTTTATTAGGTGGAAATAGAGATAGTTTCCTGTGTATGGCCACCCTTTTTAGGGTGAGTAACACTTGCCAAAAGGTTAATTAATAGGGCGAGAGTAGTGCCTTACAAGGGAAGTTTTTACTCCCACCTGATAAAACTGACAATAATTTGTTTCCTTCCACCTTTTCGAGGAAAGTGTTACTCGTCTTAAAAAGGGAGGCCCCATACAGGAACCAATCCCTATTTCCACCTAAAATCCCTGGGAAATGGCAGTATTTGTAGGTGGATAATATAGCGAGAGGTTCCTGTGTGGGGCTGCCCTTTTTAGGGCGAGTAACACTGGCCAAGAAGGGAATTAATAATGCGAGAGTAGGGCTTTACAGGGGAAGTTTTTACCCCCACCAGTTACAATGGACCATACGTTGTTCCCTTCCACCTTTTTAGAGGTCTTTGCATCACATCAATACTTGGTGGTGTATGTGGCACATGGTGTTTTTGCACATATTTCTTTTTGTTTGATTAAAGAAAAAAATTTGGGTCCATATATTTTATCCTAAGCATATTATTAAAAGTTAAGTTTTATGTGATGCATATCATCAATACTTATTTGTGCACACTAACACTTTTACAAAAGAGACTGTTTTCTTCTGCCTACGTGCCTCAGCTACTATTCTCATCACCCGGCTGATGCCAGACATCTGATGCCAAGTTCTCCTTTTTTTACCCACCTTCATTGCCACCCACCGCACCACTCTGTCACCGGGTCACCTGCCACCTGCAGCCTGTCTCATTCTGCCACCATATGTTCTCATGCTGATGCCAGCTCCAGGCTGTCTTATTCTGCCACCATATGTTCTACTCATGCTGATGCCAGCTCCAGGCTGCCTCTTGCTGCCACCATATGTTCTCCTCATGCTGTGTCAGGCTGTGTCATTCAGCCACTATATGGTCTCCTCACGCTTCAGCCACCTCCAGGCTGTGTCATTCCGACACTATATGTTCTCCTCCTGCTGCTGCAAACTCCAGGCTGTCATTCAGTCACTATGTGTTCTTCTCATGCTGCCGACACCTCCACGCCGTGCCATTCATCCACTATATGGTCTCCTCATGCTGCCGCCACCTCCACGCTGTGTTATTCAGGCACTATATGTTCTCCTCATGCTGCCAACATCTCCAGGCTGTGTCGTTCAGCCACTATATGTTCTCCTCATGCTGCCACCAACTCCAGGCTGTGTCATTCAGCCACAATATTGTCTCCTCAAGCTGCGGCCACCTCCATGCTGTGTCATTCAGCCACTATATGGTCTCCTCATGCTGCTGCCAGCTCTAGGCTGTCTCATTCTGCCACCATATGGTCTCGTCATGCTGATGCCAGCTCCAGGCTGTCTCATTCTGCCACCATATGTTCTCCTCATGCTGATGCCAGCTCCAGGCTGTCTCATACTGCCACCATATGTTCTCCTCATGCTTCCGCCACCTCCATGCTGTGTCATTCCGCCACTATATGTTCCCCTCTCACTGCTGCAAACTCCAGGCTGTCATTCAGCCACTATATGTTCTCCTCATGCTGCCGCCAACTCCAGGCTGTGTCATTCGACTACTATATGCTGCCGCCAACTCCAGGCTGTGTCATTCAGCCACTACAGTCATGGCCGTAAATGTTGGCACCCTGAAATTATTCTAGAAAGTTAAGTATTTCTCACAGAAAAAGATTGTAGTAACACATTTTTTGCTATACACATGTTTATTCTCTTTGTGTGTATTGACACATACCAAAAAAGGGAGGAAGAAAAAGCAAATTGGATATAATGTCACACCAAACTCCAAAAATGGTCTAGACAAAATTATTGGCACCCTTTCAAAATTGTGGAAAAATAAGATTGTTTCAAGCGTGTGATGCTCCTTTAACCCCGTACGTCATGAGTCCATGTTCTGCGATATAACGCGGGGTCACACGGCGACCCCGCATCATATCGCGGCGGGCCTGGTGTCATAGTGAACCCGGGACCCGCCGCTAATAGCGTGCGGCACCGATCCAGGCTTGAGCAATCAATCGCCAAAAACACTGATTGATCCATTCCCATGGAGATGCATCAATCAGTGTTAAAGATCAGTTAATGCAATGTTATAGCCCCCTATAGGAGCTATAATATTGCATAAGAAAAGTGTAAAAAAAATAATTAACCCTTTGAATTGGCTCTTCCCCTAATAAAAGTTTGAATCACCCGGCATTTCCAAGAATAAAAAAAACAGTGTAAATATAAATAAAAATACACATAAGTGGTATCGCTGCGTGCGGAAATGTCTGAATTATAAAAGTATACCGCTTTTTAAACCACACGTTCAATGTCGTACGCGCAAAAAAATTCAAAAGTCCAAAATAGCGCATTTTTATACCACCATGAATAAAAAGTGATCAAAAAGTCTGATCAGAACAAAAATAGTACCGCTAAAAACTTCAGATCACGCCGCAAAAAATGAGCCCTCATAGCACCCTGAACACAGAAAAGTAAAAAAGTTATAGGGGTCAGAATATGACCATTTTAAACGTATAAATTTTCCTGCATGTATTCATGATTTTTTTCTGAAGTGATACAAAATCAAACCTATACAAGTAGGGTATCATTTTAACCCTATGGACCTACAGAATAAAGATAAGGTGTAATTTTGCCAAAAAATGTACTGCGTAAAAACAGAAGCCCCCAAAACTTACAAAATAGTGTTTTTTCATCAATTTTGTCGCACATTGATTTTTTTTCCCATTTCACCGTAGATTTTTGGATAAAAATGACTAATGTCATTACAATTTAGAATTAGTGACGCAAAAAATAAGCCATCATATAGAATTTTAGATGAAAATTTTTAAGAGTTATAATTTTTTAAAGTTAAGGAGGAAAATTTGAATATGAAAAAACGGAAAAAGCCCGGGTCCTTAAAGGGTACCTCTCATCAAAAAAAAACTTTTGATATATTATAGATTAATGTATGCAGAATAACTAACAATTGCATGTTATTAAAAAATATGCTTCTTTCTATTTAATTTTCCACTTTGAAGAAATGACCACTAGGGGTCTCCCTACCAGTCCTGGCAGCAAGCATTTCAGACTCATGCTGGAGTCCTAAACACTACGAGCTGCCAGTCTGCTTTGTTCACAAAGGAGAACACTCAGAGCTGCCAGCCTGCTTTGTTCACAGCCTGTTTGGCTGTGAACAAAGCAGGCTGGCAGCTCTGAGTATTTAGGACTCCAGCATGAGTCAGAAATGCTTGCTGACAGGACTGATCGGGAAAAATACAATAGAAAGAAGCATATATTTCATTAACATGCTATTGGAAAACTATTCAACATTCATTAATCTAAAATATATCAAAAGTTTATTTGATGAGAGGTACCCTTTAAGGGGTTAAATTCACCGGGGGCAAGTAACAGGTGTGGGCAATATAAAAATCACACCTGAAAGTAGATAAAAAGGAGAGAAGTTTACATAGTCTTTGCATTGTGTGTCTATGTGTGCCACACTAAGCATGGGCAACAGAAAGAGGAGAAGAGAACTGTCTGTGGACTTGAGAACCAAAATTGTTGAAAAATATCAACAATCTCAAGGTTACAGGTCTATCTCCAGAGATCTAGATTTGCCTTTGTCCACAGTACGCAACATTATCAAGAAGTTTTCATGCTGTCCTGCAGGCTCCACCCTGTGTCATTCAGCCACTATATGGTCTCTTCATGCTGCCACCACCTCCACGCAATGTCATTCAGGCACTATATGTTCTCCTCATGCTGCCGCAAACTCCAGGCTGTGTCGCCGCCAACTCCACGCTGTGTCATTCAGCCACTATATGGTCTCCTCATGCTGCTGCCACCTCCATGCTGTGTCATTCTGCCACCATATGGTCTCCTTATGCTGCCGCCATCTCCATGCTCTGTTATTCAGCCACTATATGGTCTCCTCAAACTGATGCCACCTTCAGGCTCTGTCATTGTGCTGCTCTGCGACAGGGATTATAATAGCGACACCTCTTATCTGCATGTCATACTGAATAACAGTATTATTTCATAAACCCAGCACACACCCTATGCATGTTACAGCAAGGCAAAGTGTTCTACACCCCCTATTGAGGCTCTTTTTAGGCCAGAAATAGCCTTTTTTAATAGTGATTCACTACAAATAAATTGGGAGCAAAAAAATTTTGGGGGGGAAATTTGGTGAATCAGCCAAATCGAATTTTTCAAAAATCTCTAATAATGATGTTTCCTTCTTATCACCCGGATGTTTTTTTTTTTTTTTTTTACATAATCATGCTTTTTTCTTGTTATGTATGATGAATTTATAATTGTACGAGTCATCTCTACCTTTGGTTCCACGGGGCACCTGCCAGTATCGCCTGTAGAGCCGAAGGACCCTTGTTTACACTTTAAGTATTCTCAATAGATTTTTACAATAGCCTTAAATACAATATTACTTGGGAAATTTTTATAGTTTTTCTTCCATTTTTCATTAACCTTAGGTTTATCACCATTTTTAAATATATTCACTTCTCTATACTGTGCATTAAATATTGGCCATTTACGTACTTGTCCACAACTATAATCATGTTTATAATGGTTAAACTTGTGAAATTTTTTGTTAATAGTGTCAATCTCCAACTTATGAAGACAATTAAAAATCTTGCTATCCAATTTTTATATTTAGGAAATGTGCAAAAAGGTAATCATCTGCTTTTTGTTAATAGGCAGCCGCAACCGCTTTTCTCTTTTTGAAAAGCCACTTCATTAACCCATGTGAACAAGACTCAAGAAAATCTTCCCAATGCGGAGTTAACGTTTTATCCTCTGGGAATGAAGATTCAAATGGGAATCTCAATCCCTGAGGTGCAAATGAATCTTGGCGATATTAAGAAAAAAATGGATGGTACAGCTCACAACTATAGACTGGCCGAGGTGAAGTGGGCAAATACACCTATACCCAATGTGTGTAATGGCAATATTTGAAAAACAGAAAAGAGAGCAGCCTACAACTCAAGGACAGTAGTGATTATGAATTAATTTGGTGATTAATTGGATGGCTGAGACCGTGCTTCAAATATCAAAAATGAATGAATTTATTATAAAAAAAATATACACCAACATTTGATGCAAAGAAATTCCCCTCACAGAGCCCTTGTGAGGGGAATAATTATATAAATAGATCATGAGACATAATAAAATATTACTAGATAGAAATGAAAATAAAGATTAAAATATAACTGCAGTGTGTTTGTTATACCGGCAGTCTCATATTTCTATTTATTTTCTTCATATTCATTTCCATATATTCTCAGTATTATACATCTCCCTTCCTAATGATACCATTCTCAGTCCCATTTTATCCTACATAATCAATCACACTTCACATTTTATATTTCCATCTCATACGTTTTACACATGATCTATCAAATTTATCAAATCATTCACATATCTCAACACTTGCAGAAATAAGACACAAAATAGTCACTGATACATAGTAAATATTGACTATTAACGTCATAAAAATCTATTCTGTATAAGTTCTCACACCATGTTACTATTGGTAACAAGGTGCAATTTAGTAACAGTCTTTTTACAGTGACTCACCCTCACTATACACTTCACTTAGTCTTATAGAACCATTCACATGCACTTCACAGACACATCGTATCCAAATATACATTTCATCGTCACTTTTTAATATAACACTATTACACTCTTCGGTTATTTTCATTTATTATTTACTCTTATTCCATTTTATTTCTATTTATTCCTTTCTTTATTCATTTTTATATTTATTATTTTTTATTTTCCTTTCCCTTTTATCCTATCCATCTACAATTCACATTTATTCCATTTATTATTAATCTATTTTTGAACCTACTTCTATATAGTATCTTATTTTACATCTAATGATATATTCATTGAAAAAATTCCATTGCTTTGTGTGAATACGAGCTTGCTAGCTGTAATGTAATCCTTTGATCCATTGCCATAGTTTACTTACGATCCTTTTTCACCTGCAAAATTAATTGGTATAAATATAAATATGTTGGAAATCATTCTAGAAGACATAGCTACTGAGGAAGGGGTCGAATACTTCGTGTAGAGCACCCCAAAATGCGTTTAGCCTAGCCTGTATGCAGTGTGACCGATATATGGACTTTCACTTACATTCATATGGACTTTTAACTATTTTGAGCCTAAATCCAGCAGATCTACTACAACGCTGAGAATAAGCCAGTTGCCAATGGCTTCACCCATCATCCTTGTGATCCATTCACTGTTTCATTTGTTGCCCGTGACACCGGCTGATCCTGTGTTTCATCATGAACATCCAACGTCTCCGTCTCCCGCTGACTGCTGACATCAGACGCCATCCGCACGAGGGAGTCCAACTAAAACCATCCACAGTTGGTATCTCCAGATCTCTGCCGCTACCGCACGGCACATACCGGGTTCAGTGCCCCCTGAACCAAGGGCCCTGTGAGGGGAATTTCTTTGCATCAAATGTTGGTGTATATTTTTTAATAATAAATTCATTCATTTTTTATATTTGAAGCACGGTCTCAGCCATCCAATTAATCACCAAATGTAATACATAATCACTACTGTCCTTGAGGTGTAGGCTGCTCTCTTTTCTGTTTTTCAAATCATGCAGATACCTCTGCAAAAATAAGGAATCAACATTATGTTGGATTTTAGATTTACCAAAATTTTTATAATCACGAAATAACTCAACTGTCAAAATTTGCAATTCTGATTCGGTAAACAAGGCGGAGTTCACTACTCGCAACATGGCGTCCTTGTATTTAATCATTATAAAGGGGATTCCCATATCATTCACTAATAGGTATCAAAGATTTATCAATCATTCTCTATGGGGGAGATTTATCAAAACCTGTCCAGAGGAAAAGTTGCTGAGTTATCCATAGAAACCAAACAGATTGCTTCTTTTATTTTTGAAAGGCCTCTGAAAAGTGAAAGAAGCGATCTGATTGGTTGCTATGGGCAACTCGGCAACTTTTCCTCTGGACAGGTTTTGATAAATCTCCCCCTATATGTTTATATATTTTTTATGGATGTGTTGTGTTTTTATCCATTTTCTATTGTATGCAAAATTCTTGATACCCCTGAAAGGGTTAATCTATTTAATGGTACCTGGCTCATCATCACCTATTATGCCTGATGAAGCAGTAATTCATGCTGTGAAACACGCGTTGCATGCTGGTCCAAATAAAACCTTCTTTGCTTCTCACCTGGTTGTCGGCCTCTGCAGCACCAGATAATTCTGCATCCTTGTTCTTAAGCACTCCTTTGATGAATTGTACCCAGGCAGGAATGCTGCAGAAGGACTCCTTATATCTAATACTCTGTTTCATTGTTGTGTATGGTGTGAAAAACAACTAGGGGTAAGTGTAACAACTGCTTTGCTGTTTTACCTTATGGAGCGCTCTTCTGTTTATTCAGGAAATGGGCACTGTCAGGAACAAAGTAATTTTTTTTCCCTTTTTATAGAAATCATGGCTTATAAAATCATGGATTTGTCCAAACTGAAGCACAGGCATGGACAAAGTCCAGTAAGGGAGGGTGGACTGGCACTCCTCTGTGCTCTCTCCTGTACTCTCAGACAGGAGTCTGCAACGTATTGATTCACAGAATAAAGTTTATGGCCCTGATTCTTTGTGGGTTTCAATTTTTTCCCCACTGTATTTACTAAGGTTTCCCTACATTTTGCACTTTTCCTGGCCATCCACGCATCCCAAGATTTGAGAAAGGTGTTGAGATTATGTTTTTGTTGGGCTAGCAATTTCTCTACTAAGCAAATGTTGGAGACACACCCCTTTTTTATGGCGACGTCCACTTTTCCCAATGGCCACACCCCTTTTTGGTTTACTCAGTAAAATGGAGAGTTAGTCTTTTTTCTTATTTTTATTTTGGCTCAAATTTTGTCGCAGACAGAAAATATGGCACACAACCCAACAAAACATGTCGGGTTTACAATAGTAAATCAGAGTCATTTTAGTAATCAGTGTCATTTTAATTTATAATTAAAATGTTAATATTTAAAGATTTTTTTTTATTGTATGTTGGCGGGGCATCTATATGGGTGTGGCTTACACATGGGTGGGCGCATGGGAGACCCCATGACCCTCTATTGCTCAGGGGCCCCATGAGTTGTCAGTCCACCCCTGCTCTATGGTATCTGTTGGAATCATTTCACAAAGAAAGCACAATTGGCTTCACCCCAGAAAGCATGATAGTTATGTAAACTGTAAAATGTACTTTCTTCCATTAGCTGATTGTAAAGACACGAACAGAGTATCAGCTTCAGCAGAAGAAGAAAAGAAAGATTTGTGTTCCAGGCGTAAAGAGACTGAACATCAACCTTTATGATGAGGTTTCTGAGAAAGTCAAGGTAAGTAAAAACCCCTCTATGCCATTCTATTGATAACATGAAAATAGAGATTGATGGGGGTTAGACTGCTGAGATTTCCAAAGGGCCCAATACCCTGTTTTTTTCTATAGGATAAAGAGGAGCAGGAGGAGTATGAATAGAGCGATGGACAAATATACCTTCGCAACCCCAGTCAACACGTTGTGCTTGGTTAAATTCTTCATTGCCATAGATGAATAAGTGTATATCTTCAAAAGTTTTACCCCTAATCATTGAGTTGTAAACTTGCCTGACAAAGTATCTTGCAAATGTAATTTTAATTTTATTTTTTATGATTAGTCAATAAAGTTATTACTCCTATAACACTTTTGTCCTTTTTGATACAATAGTATTGAACATCAAGTAAACAAAGCAGATTATAGACTTAAGGGAGATCCTGTGTGTTTGCACTGTGTTGTGGCACATGCCTTGTAGCCCACGTTATTTATGAGCTCCTGCTTCCCTTGCCCACCTACCACTGATAGATGGCTTTCTGTGCACAGTACAGAGCAAATAATGCTATAAAATTGGGAAATTAGATTGTAAGCTCCCTTGACAAATGTGAGGGATTACAATTAGTTTGGAGCACTGTGATATATGGGGGCACATATTCTGTTTTTTACATGTAAATGATATCAATCAAAAATAGGCAGAATTTATAAATGTGATCTAAAGATCTATGAATGTAGATTTGCAGAACTACAAGTGATTTTTAGTTACGATTATTACTTGTAGCTCTGTCTCTTTAACACCTCTAATCCAACAATGTCTTGTTTTCATTTCCTGCCACTCCCTTGAATAACATTTTTTAAATAGCTTAAAGCGTACTTTTTTTTAAATTAGACCTTCAGAATGCTTACAAGGTGATTTTGTGGCTCTCACCACTGTTATTGAGCCTCTATGGTGCATAGCTATTTCTCATTCTGTCCATTACAAGGGGTGAGGCCAGAACTGGGCTGTTTGCCAGTATTACATACACCTGGTCTTCCTTTCCCTTACTTGTCTGCCAAATTACAGGACAGTGCCTTCTCTTCTCTGCTATGTCGACATAGTGCTGGTGAAAGTACACTGGACTGAAAAGGCTGGCACTGTGCTGGAGGATTGTCTACAGTTACTATGTACAGTACATTACTATAGATGGCATGTGGAGCTAAGGAGTCATTTTTAATAAATGAAATGATGTACAAATGTGTTAGGAATACCATAGGCTATCACATTGAGGGAAGTTGTTTAAAACAACTGGGACAATTTAAGTCGCAAAGCCCTAATAACTTTGTCAGATATAATAGTTGTGTTGCTACTTGCTTTCAAAAATGTTAATGAATTATGCTGTCTTTGGCTCTCCATTAGCTGACTGGCCTGATCCTGATCACCATGGTATTCCTTGCTTGCCTTCTGATGTTGGTGATGTACAAAGCTTTATGGTATGAGCAACTCACGTGTCCTGAAGGATTCATTTTTAAGGTATTGTTAGGCAATATGCCTTAATTATAGTAACATAAAGATGAAATATAAACTTTGTAAAGACAAGTGGAAAATTGAGAAAAATAAAGCAATAACCCTATAGGCCTATTTTTCACAATACTTTTAAGCAAGCTTCATCAGACATTCAGCAGTTAGGGTGCATTCACACCACATTTTTGACATACGGGTGCAGGATCCGGTGGGGGGAGGGGCAAACCGGGTGCTCCCGTACCCCGGCCGGATCAGCCCGTAACTCCATTTACTTTAATGATCCGACCGGAGTCAAACGGTGACTGTGGTCGGCTCAGTTTTGACGCGTATGCGGTTTTGGACCGGACCTAAAACCGCAGTATACTACGGTTTTAGGTCCAGTCAGGAAACCGCAGATCATTAAAGTAAATAGAGTCACGGGCTGATCAGGCCGGCGTACGGGAGCGCCCGGTTTGCCCCTCCCCCCGCCGGATCCGGCACCCGTATGTACAAAACGTGGTGCGAATGCACCCTTACTGAAAATGTCTGAAATACTTAGGCTATGTTCACAAGGGTTTAGTTTCCATCTAGATTTTGGTTCTTATATCAGTTTAAAATTCAATGACAATCTGCCTCCAATCAAAGTGGATAGATTTCCCAAACCCTTTTCACATTTATTTAAAAAAAAATCCTACACAATTTTCGATCCATGGCTATATAGTGGCATGCCCTAAGCATTAGCAAACATTCAGCAGTTACTGAAAATGTCTAAAAATACTAAGGCAATGTTCACAAGGGGTCAGATTCCACCTGAGTGTAAAATCCAATGACCGTCTGCCTCCAATAAAGTTGATGAATTTCTCAAACCCTTTTCGCATTCATAAAAAAAATTCCTGCACATATTTCAATCCATGGCAAATTGGTGGCATTCCCTTGTAGAATTGCAGGTGTGCAGACTGATCATCAGAATCTGAAAATTTGTCAGAAATCAGAAGGTCAGCTTTGGATTTCAGCCCTGGAATGCATTATTATCTGACGTGTGAATATACCCATTCAGTGGAGGTTTGTAAACTCTAAATATTGAAACATTCTAAAATTGACAGCTATCACCATTCACCATATAGATAAGATACTCGGTATTAATGTCACAATGCTTTTTACTATTTTTGTAAGGATGGGGGTAGTGGTGGTGGTATGTAAAGCCTTAATCTGTCCTAGAACCCCTGTCCCTTTCTCTTGATGCACCCTACCTTTATAAGGACGACACACACCATGAAGATGGTCTCTTCCTATGCTAAGTGACAGACTATTAAAAACAGTATGCAAAGTTGCCTTGCCAGGTCAGTACCTGGAGGTCATGTAGTATTAGAATTAGTAAACAGAGGATACCCAGTTTAGTCCAAGGATCAAATAGCCAGGAGGTCATGTTTCAGCAGGAAGCAGGTAATCAGGGCAAAAACCAAGGTCCAAGCCAGGATATCCTGATCAGCAGAAAAAAAGATTGAACTGTAATCCAAGAAACAGGTCGAAATTCTAGTGAAGATGAAAAAGAAAAAATCACATGCATTTGCCAAGAACCTGGCAAGAACCTGATTTAGATAGTCTGGCCATGCAAGAATGGGGCACAGAGGCCATCTCTTATAGGCTTTGCATCCTGAAGCAAGTTTTGGCTATCAGCCTTGCTGCTGCTGTCTGCCATGTGCCACATTAAATGGCAGACAGCAGAGATAGAGATTGTGGCGAGGCAGGGAGAGAAGTGGTCAGCTACATGCTTCTTCAGGCTTTATCTAACAATTGGTGAAGGTCTAAACACCTTAATCCTGATCTATCTAAACTTTTGATATGTCAAAAGTTTTTTCAGATGACAGGAACACTTTTAGTAATAGGATATGGATTGGACGTAAACTTTATACGAAACCTCTTAACTAAGACTTTAGCACCTCAGCGTTACTTCCTTATCCTACCATGCATTTTGGTGCCAAAATATTATGTGTTCCCCATCCCTACTGCTATAATAGCGCTGTTTCCAGACTCGGCTCACACAAAGTTTAAAGTTTGGCAAGCTGCTTTTACCCTAAAGTTCTGAGTTAGGCTGGGTCCCCGTGGCCATCTCTAATCAGGAGACATGGTAGTCCACCAGTAATTGCGAAAAATGTGTCTTTTCATACCAGCTTTTCCTGGATGCCCACTCAGTACTGAATCATGTATCTCACCAAGCAACTAGAGTCTAAAGAGTAGAGGAACTAATAAAATGCCAAGTGGAAGAGAATCAGAGCTAGATTCTGGCTGGTTCTAATGATGGTGGCAAATTCAGTAGATATTGTGGAGACAATCGCTCCTTCAGACAAAATGGGGACCAGCTTGGTGTTTAGGGCTTGTCAGGCACAAACGATTCTAGAAAGAACAATAGCTTTTACATTCTTAGTGCCAGGTCTGGTAAACCTGGTATAAAAAAAAACAGGCCCACCTAGCCTGTTTCCAGTTCAGCATTTTAGCAGGTTAAGTCAGGACTGTGACATGGTGCTTAGCCTCTTATAGAAAGTGTCGCCATTTTTCAAAAGTCCATTTGATATCGAAAACCTTTTAGTTGGTGGTGTCATAATTTTTCTCTGCCAAAGAGAATTTCTGAGCGAAGTATGTACATGATTCTAAGTTGGAGACCCCTGGAACAGGACTGCTCCTACTCCTACCTCATTGGTATATATCTCTACCTCTTACGGTTTGAACTAATCAGGCTGTACTAGAATTGGTGACTTCAAGAAGCATCTTTTAAGAGGCTTTAAGGGTACGTTCACACGGACGGATTACCTGTAGAATTTCAGCAGCAGTATTTGCTGTGGAAAATCCGCAGCGGATTTTGCTACCATTGACTTCAAAGGGTCATCAGAAAATCCGCCATAGAGGCAGTTTTGCAGATTCTCCTTCGAACCCATTGAATTCAATGGTAGCAGATTATCTGCAGCGGATTTGCCGCAGCAAATACGCTGTGGAAATTCTGCAGGTAATCTGCCCGAGTGAACGTACCCTAAGGCAGAGACTGCCTAAGGCCACTAGAGAAGCAGATCAGTCTTTTCAGTCAGAGATTTTACTATGAGAAAAAATTTTTAATAAATAAAAGCAGCACCACACCTGTCTTCGGGTTGTGTGTGGTATTACAACTTTGCTCCATTCGCTTTAATAGAAGAAAGCTGCAATACCAGACACAATTCCAGAGTGGTGCTGTTTTTAGAAGAAATTAGCTTTGTTTTTCTATTCCTGGGTAACCCCTTTAATTTACACGAAGTACCCCATAATGAGAACAGAATTTTAGAAATTTTTGCTAATTTATTTTAAAAAAAGAAAGTCTAAAATTTTACAGGGCACAAATATTCAGACCCTTTGCTAGTACATTTAAAAATGTTAATATCTAGCTCTTGGGATCACCCCTTTCTACACTTTGATTGTGAAAAATTAAGTTACATAGTTAGTACGGTCGAAAAAAGACATATGTCTGATTGGTCAAGATTTGGAAAGACACAGCTCTGTGTATATAAGATTTCACATTTTACATTGCAAATTAAAGTAAAAATCAAGCCATGGGGTGGGAAGACCTGCCTGCAGAGCTCAGGTAGGGGGAAGGGCAAATCTTGAGAAGGGTACAAAAAATTCTGCTCCAATTAAAGTTTCTAAGAGCACAGTGGCTTCCACAATCCACTTGCAAAAAAAAATGTAATGTAAATAAAACATTATGGCCCTGATTTATCAAAATGTGTGAGAAATACTGAGAGATTTTGCCCCTAACAACCAATCACAGTTCAGCTTTTATTTCTCAATGAGCTCTAGTAAAGTAAAACTGAGCTGTGTTTAGTGTGGGAAAAATCTCTCCCGTTTTTTTTTTTACTCACATTTTGATCAATCAGGGCCCATGTGTATATTTCTAATATACATTGATCAAAAGTATGTACATTTTTGGGTGACAAAATACTGTCTTATCCCCACAGTTATTGCCTGTGTGTCTCGGCTGGGACAAAATACTGAAATTCTGGCAGGACAAGCAGGGCTTGGTGCTGTGCACTGAGGCTCTGTGACACACTCCCAGCTCACATTGCAGGCTGATTGACAAGCCAGGAGCCTGCACAGAGCCCTGCTTTGTCACACCCACACTTCCTGCATTTTGTCCCTGCCAAGACATACAGGCAATAGCTGTTGGAAAATGGCAACATTTTGCACTTAGAAATATACACATTTTTAACCAATGTATATGAGAAATATACATATAATGTTATATGCATTATACAAAAAGTTTTTGCAGATGATAGTGCCCATATAAATAAAAGAAGTTTGGAACAACTTGGACTTTTTCTGGAGCTGGCCATCCCATCAAAAAAGAAGGGGGAAAGGAACATTGATAAGAGAAAATTTAAGATAAAAGACACATAAAAGCCTGTCTGAAGTTTGTTTAACCCCTTAAGGAGGCCACCTGTTTTTACCTTCATGACCAAGCCCAATTTTTCTAATCTGGCCTGTGTCTAATACCTTTGACATGCTTTTACTTAGTGACGCGATTCTTAGATTGTTTTTTTTATGGCATATTGTACTTTAGATTAGTGGTATATCCTTGTTGATTCATGCAGCATTTTTTGTGAAACACTCCAAAATATTGTGAAAAATTGTGGCGCCTCCAATCTCCTGCAGCACATAGCGTGGTGGAGGAGATCGCTAGGACATATGCAAACGTCCAGTTGCGTTAACATATAGACAACTGGGACGTATGCATACGTTCTGGGGTGGGAATGTAAAAAAGCACCTAGCTCTCAGACTGTGAGAAACCAGACTCTGCAGACCTGCCCAATGAAATCCCAATACCATGAAGCAGGGTGGTGGCAGTGTAATACTGTGGGGTATTTTTTAATGTCTGGGACAGAGCGACTGGTGAGGCTTGAGGAAAAGCTTAATAGAGAAAGGTAGAGAGAGAGTTTAATGAAAACTTGACCCAGAGTTCTGGAACTCAGACTGGGCCAAAGCTTCACCTATACGATGACCCTAAGTACGCAGGGAACAACTTTGTAAATGTCCTTGAGTGGCCCAGCCAGAGCCCTTATATTAATTGAACATCTCTGGAGAGACCTGAAAATGGCTGTCCACTGGCGGTCTTCCTCCAACCTGACAGAGCTTGAGAGGATCTGCAGAGAAGAATGGCAGGAAAACTCCTAGATCCAGGTGTGCAAACTTTGTGGCATCACCCTCAAGAAGAATGGGGGCTGAAATCGCAGACAAAGGTTCTTCAACTAAGTACTGCGTAAAAGGTCTGAATACTTGCAATATTATCGTTTTGTTTATTTATTTATTTATTTTTTTTTTAAATTAGCAAAGATTTCTAAAATTATGTGTTTATGGGGTATTGATTGCAGAATGATGGGGAACATATATATTTTTTTACCACTGCAAGGCTGCAACATAAAATGTGAAAAAAGTACAATTGTCAGATTTTTTTCTGATACATTCAATGTTAAAGGTCATATCTCACTTGGAAAAGCCTCTAATTTCCTCAGTTTTTTGGTCTAAGTGGAAGACAAATCAGCTAAAAGGTGTCTGACAGCTCTTGTTTTTAAAGGTATATTTCCATCTCAACTAATGCAGTTACATTTGTAGGACATGACATGTAGGACTTGTTAAATATTGTTGCAACCACATTTATTTAGCAAATTTGTTTCTTAAAGGGGTTATCCACCATAAGGTGAATTTGGTATATACCTGCCACACAGTAATGGACATGCTTAGGAAGGATCTGCGCTTGTCTCGGGGATAAATGGCTATGTCATGAGATTACCATAACACTGTGGCTAGCTTTTTGTGAACTTGTATTTGCTGTATGACTTTTCTTTTTTTGACTACAAATCCCACAATTCCATCTTCCTCCCTCCCACACATCAGCCATCCCACCCATTAAAACATAAATGAGCTGCATCCATTCAAATCAGTGTGATTTCCAATCAGAATGCCTACAGCTGTTGCAGATTGATCTCTCTCCCACTTGATTGATCGCTCCACCCATTGAAGCAGACAGGCTCCCTGTCATCAGCTGACTAGTGAGTCAGGTCTCGGCCGCATTGCAAGCTGGGAAAAATCTGAGACAACAGTGATTTTGTATGCTGGAAAAAATTAATATTGGCGTGAAAATCACATAAGAATTGTGAGAAAACCATCACACACAGGTACAGACACTATATCATGAATTACACTAACTTTACAGCCCCTGTAGCATAGTCAAATAAAAAAAAAATCCTGGAATACCCCTTTAATATTCCTGCTCCTATCCATCCTTTGTTGACATCACGCTACCTAGATTAGAGACCACCACTTCACTCACATAAGTGAGTACACCTCTTACATCTTTGTGAATATTTTATTATCTTTTTCATGTGACAACACTTAAGAAATAGGACATTGCTACAATGTAAAGCAGTTAGTGCCCATCCGGTATCACTGTGTTCAACTCTGCTGTTCCCTGAAAATAACTCAACAGACAGCCATTAATGTCTAAACCTTTGCAACAAAAGGGAGTACACCTCTAAGTGGAAATGTCCAAATTGGGCCCACAGTGTCAACATTTTGAGTGGCCATCATTATTTCCCAGCACTGCCTTGAGCCTATTAGGTATCGAGTTCACCAGAGCTTCACAGGTTGCTATTGAAATTTCAACTACTCCTCCATAACAACATCAATGAGCTGGTGGATGTTAGATATGTTGCGCTTCCCCACCTTTTGTTTGAGAATTGCCCACAAATACTCAATAGGGTTAAGGCCTGAAAAAATGCTTGACCGTTCCATCACATTTACCCTCAGCTTCTTCAGCAAGACAGTAGTGAACTTGGAGGAGAGTTTGGGTCGTTTTCATATTGGAATTCTGCCCTGTGGCTCAGTCTATGAAGGGAGAGGGGTCATGTCCTGCTTCATTATTTCACACTTCATGTTGGCATTTATGCTTCACTTTCCAGAACATGACACACGTGTCTTTTTACTCCTAACCTGGTTGCCTCCACACACGCTTGACACCATCTGATCCAAATAAGTTTATTTTTATCTCATTGGACCTCAGGAAATGATTTCAGTAATCCATGTCCTTAGTCTGCTCGTCTTCAGCAAACTATTTGCAGGCTTTCTTGTGCATCATCTTTAGAAGAAGCTTCCTTCTGGGATGACAGCTTTGCAGACTAATTTGATACAATGTGCAGGGTATGATCTGAGCATGGACAGGCTGACTTACCACCCCTTCAATCTCTACAGAAATGCTGGCAGCACTCATATTTCTATTTCTCAAATACAACCTCTAAATATAACGCTGAGCACGTGCACTCGAATTCTTTGTTTAATCAAACATGGCTTAGGAGCTCAAGTGCCTGTTCTGAGTGGAACCTGTCTTGTGAAACCATTGTATGGTCTTTGCCACTGCAAAGGTGTCTGTCCGGTTCCTGACCAGTGTTCCTGTATTTGACCATAGCCTGATCCCTGACTTTGCCTCAACCTCATCCCTTTGTTCCTGCCTAATTCTTCTGTGCATGACCCAGATTATCCACCATGCCTCTGTCTACTGACCAAGCCTTTTCCATCCGGCTGCACCTGAGCTCCTAAGCCCTGTTGTTCTTACATCACCAGCTCTGCTATACACCTATTCAGCGCTGCTTCATCTGACTCTCCTGCTGTGCTTATTTCATCGAACTGTCAACCTGCCCCACCTACCTGTATCCCTGGCACTTGGCACCAGGGATTTCTGGTCTGCTTCACAAGCTGCCCCTTAACCAGAACCACACGTATCCTGAAGTGGAATAAAGGGTGAAAACCAGGGGAACACTTAGACTCCACCGAAGTTTTGTCTAAAGCCAAACCTGTAAGAGACACAGCTGGTCCACACCTATTGGGGCGTAACACCACGGTTTAGACATTAATGGCTGTGGGTTGAGTTATTTTTACAACAAAATTAAACTATTATACAGGCTGTGAACTCACTACTTTACATTGTAGCAGAGTGTCATTTGTTCAGTGTTGTCACATGAAATGATATAAGAAAATATTTACAAAAATGTCAGGGGTGGACTATAATTAGATTACATACATATACGTACAGGCCAAGACTGGCCTTTAGGCACACCGGGCTAACAGCACACAACTGGCCAGTCTATGATGCCATTAACTTTAAGCACGTCTTAATGATGCCCTTATAGTTTATTTTGCCACTTGGTGGACAAGTTTCACAGAGCGGAGAGCCATTAGCTCTTGTTGCCGTACACAGATGAGTGATGTCATTATACGCCAGAGCGCGGAGCCCCAAAAAAAGAGCAGAGGCTTTATTATAGACTGCACAGAAGCCAGATTAATATGTTGTTGTTGTTTTTTTTTTTTTATCTTAGCAAGGGGGGTTCTACTGCCTAAAGGGGCTGCAACTACCTGAAGGGGGGCTGCTGCTACCTAAAGGGTGGAGGCTAGTGCTGCCTACAGGGGGCTACTACTACCTAAAGGGAGAGGGACTAGTATTACCTACTGGGGACTGTGACTAATTCCAAAGGTTCTGCAACTACCTGAAAGGGGGCTTCTACTACATACAGGGTGGGGCTATTACTAACTTTGGTGTTCTGCTACTACCTGAAGGGGGGCTGCTACTAAATAAAAGGGAGGCTACTATTACCTAAATGGGTATATATAAAACTCAATAATGTTATGTACCCTATTATACCCAACTATGATTTACATTTGTCCCCTCCCGTTTGTTGTCATCCATCTATTTTGGTATCAGTCTGGCCCTGTAGATATATATATATGTAACCCTTTAACTTTAAGATATGATCTGTGGAGATAAACAGGTTCTTCGGGTTTTATTAACTTTTCACTATCGTGCCTGTGATGGCAAGTTATGTCTTAAGTGCTTTACTTGCCTTACATGTGTGGTGTGGATCGACTTTTTGTGATTTCATGTTCCCCCCAGGTCAGCATTCCTCTGGTCTGTTGATGACTGTAGTCTCAGGCCTTTGCCAGGATCCTGTTTGGCTCGAGACAACAGTTGATCACACGGGGCTTGAATTGTTCTTGTTGTCCCTGACAAATCAGCCCCCTGATGACATGTGCAGTTCAGCTGTATGTTAAGCCTCGCCGACATTCAATGCTTTCATGTGATCTCAGCAGTCTGCAGAAAGCGAGGAACGCATTGAATGTTGGTATGGCTGCACATACAGCTGGACTGTACTCATCATCAGCCCCCTGTGATCAGCTGTTGTCTTAAACCGAACAGGAACCTGAGAAAGGCCCAAGACAACAGTCATCAACAGACTGGAGGAATGCTGAACCTGGGGGGACCATGAAATCACAAACAGTCAATTCACCCCACACATGTACGGCAAGTAAGCACTTAAAGGGGTACTCCGGCGGAAAACTTTCTTTTTTTTTTATCAACTAGTGCCAGAACAGATTTGTAAATTACTTCTATTAAAAATCTTAATCCTTCCAGTACTTATTAGCTGCTGAATACTACAGAGGAAATTATTTTATTTTTGGAACACAGTGCTCTCTGCTGACATCACAAGCACAGTGCTCTCTGCTGACATAGCTGTCCATTTTAGGAACTGTCCAGAGCATCATATGTTTGCTATGGGGATTTTCTCCTACTCTGGACAGTTCTTAAAAATGGACAGAGATGTCAGCAGAGAGCACTGTGCTCATGATGTCAGTAGAGAGCTCTGTGTTCCAAAAAGAAAAGAAATTTCCTCTGAAGTATTCAACAGCTAATAAGTACTGGAAGGATTAAGATTTTTTAATAGAAGTAATTTACAAATATGTTTAACTTTCTGGCACCAGTTGATTTAAAAAAATAAAATAAAAAAAGTTTTCCACCAGAGTACCCCTTTAAGACATAACTTGGCATCAGAGGCATGATAGTAAAAAGTAAAAAAAAAAAAAAACAGGATAACACTTTTAAGGACATAGTTTACACAGCATCTAAAAAACTAGCATTGGAGTCCAGAAGACAAGAATTATAGTCTATATCCAGTCAGTTTTTTTTTTTTTTTGTAAAGTTAAGAACAAAAGTTCAGATATGCTGCATGGAAAGGCCAGTTGCTAAGGCACCAACAAGATCAAGGCCTTATGTTTTATGGATTAAATTATGCTATCTAGCATCTTATGCTAAACACCATTTCTCTAATTCTGTACTTCTGCTCCATAAACCCCATGACCTCCAAATGACAGCTGATGTAGAATGCAAGCTAGTCAGGACTGAGAATGCACGTATTATTTGATAACTGCTTGACTATTATATAGAGGTATACAGTACACTTTGCTGGTGCTGTTATATGCTGCAGATTTTCTGCATGCAAACCCTTTTCTGTTTTCCCCTCCAGAAAAGAAGCCTCAACTGCAAAGTTCCTGTGTAAATGGTGCTTTGGCATTAGTCCTGATATAAACATCCATTGACTAATTATAAAAATTTTCAATACAGTAGAGAATAGAATAACATCGGCACTCACCGGTCTTCTCTTTAAAAAGGCTTCTTTATTGATACATACTCACAACATGAAATGCAGTAAGGGAGAGGGACCCGTGCAGGGGGGGTACGTAGTAGGCAACAGACTCTGTTTCACTCGTTATACGAGCTTCATCCGGCCATATCTACCTGGATTTCTGTGCTGCTTCTTATACAGGTGGGCGGCCAATCGTGAACGCTCTGGACCGCCCTCCTCTCCTGATACACCTGGCGAGTTCTCGTTAGAGTCTCACCATTGGCTAACCATCGCCATTTTTGTAAGTGCATTAGCATAAGAAAGCATATACTAAGACGTGCATGTTAAAAACTGAAAATTTAAAAACATGGTGCATAATCAATTTTATCATTCAATCCGAGAGGACCAGCAGCTCCAGGACACCGCCACCTACACCATGTTAAAATCCGACCCCACAAGCAAAATCCTCTCTAAATTAACGTCTTTTCTCCATTCAGCAGTTGCGAAAGGTACTTTATCTAAAAAGAATGCAGAACGTCTGATTCCAGATACACCTAAGCCAGCTACCTGGTATCATTTACCTAAAGTTCATAAAGGACAGATCCCTATGTGGATGACATATTAATAGCTTGGGCAGGGACCGAGTCACAATTTGACAGTTTCGTTAGACACCTAAATGAAGTGAATACAATGAACCTTGCCTTTACGTTTCAATTTGGAGGATCATCCATCGAATTTTTAGATGTTAAATTGATTATTAATGGAAATAAGATTGTGAGCGAAGGACATAGAAAGGATATGTCCAGGAACACCCTTCTTCACTATCACAGCTCTCACCCAGCATCAGTGAAGAAGGGTATTCCCTACGGACAATTTATTCGTCTAAGGCGGAATAATGCACAAGATGAAACATTTAACATGCAAGCCGATGATTTACAAAAGAGACTCATAGAAAGACAGTATCCAATACAGTTAATAAAAGAAGGTAGAGAAAGAACAACAAAAATGCAACGAGTTAACCTATTAAAAAATAAAAACAAGAATGAGACACACACATTGGAACAGAAATGTTTCACTTTCACCTTCCAGAATACATCTTTGAATAGAACTATAGAACAGGCAGTTAGACGCAATTGGCATATAATAGAGAGGGATGCAGAATTGAAAGAAGTAGCTAGTAAAAAAACCCATTGATTTCATACAGAAAGAACAAAACTATAGGTGACATTTTGAAAAAACAAGTAAAAACTAAGAAGAATACAGAGAATACATGGCTGGAGAAATGTACCCCGAAAGGGAATTTTGCATGTAAGTCATGTAGTTTCTGCAAGTATAACGCTGAATTAAAAACTATGAGATTAGGTGCAATTACGCACACAGTAACTGATCTTATTACTTGTAGAACTAAATTTGTGGTATATGTCATCTACTGCCCCTGTGGGTTCTATTATATCGGCAAAACTATAAGACAATTATGTGCTCGTATTAGGGAACATCTATATTCGTTCCGTACCTTGAAAGGAGCACCGCGTCTTATTGCCCATATGATGGAAGCCCACAAGGGACAATTGGATCATCTTAAATTCTCCGGGATAGAAAAGGTTAAACCCAAACCGGGGATAAGTCTGGATCAATACCTATTGCAAAGAGAAACATATTGGATCATGCAAACAGCAGCAGCTGGTCCTCTCGGATTGAATGATAAAATTGATTATGCAACATGTTTTTAAATTTTCAGTTTTTAACATGCACATGTCTTAGTATATGCTTTCTTATGCTGATGCACTTACAAAAATGGCGATGGTTAGCCAATGGTGAGACTCTAACGAGAACTCGCCAGGTGTATCAGGAGAGGAGGGGGGTCCAGAGCGTTCGCGATTGGCCGCCCACCTGTATAAGAAGCAGCACAGAAATCCAGGTAGATATGGCCGGATGAAGCTCGTATAACGAGTGAAACAGAGTCTGTTGCCTACTATGTACCCCCCCTGCACGGGTCCCTCTCCCTTACTGCATTTCATGTTGTGAGTATGTATCAATAAAGAAGCCTTTTTAAAGAGAAGACCGGTGAGTGCCGATGTTATTCTATTCTCTACTGTATTGAAGATTTGAACTTTGCTACTACGTCAGAGCACCACCACATCTCTACCGTTTTGTCCTAGTCACACGCCCGCCGTACAGTCCAGCCTAGCCAACAGGAGCAGTGCCGAATATCACATCTTCTCTTTGCCTAATTATAAAAATGTTTGATATACTGTAATTATTTCTGCACTTCTAAACATATGGGAGGGAGATTTATCAAAACCTGTACTGAGGGAAAGTGGAGCAGTTGCCTATAGTAACCAATCTGATTACCTCTTTTATTTTTCAGAGATATTTTTAAAAATTAAAAGAAGCTAACTGGCTTCTTTTAGGCAACTTGTCAACTTTTCATTTGCCAATGTTTTGATATATATCTCCCCAATGATGATTATTTTCTGTTGACTAGGATGCATAGAATGGGCTTATGGCATTATTGTAATGACTTATATTGAATTTAGACATTTGTTGTTCTATTTTATGTATAATGGCATTAGATCATGTAAATGGGTTTATGATTTTTGTTGTGTATGCTAGGAAAAAATTGTGCCTTATTTAACTGAGCATTTGTTCTTGCAGCACAAGCACTGCTCTCCAACAGATTTGGAAATGTATTACTCACAACAAGAAACAGCACCACGGGGTGCTTTCTACACAGCCATAACACAGGCAAAGAAGACCCTCCCGGATCTGCCATCTCCCTGGCTACCAGTCATCAATGCACTAAAAGAGGCAGAAAAGGGCAAAAGAGTGCTAGGCACAGCTCAGCAATGAAGTTATTAAGTGAAAGGATAGAAGGAAGGTCAGTGATCGTAGGACGTTCTTTGAGTAGGGACTTTTGGGATTGATGAGAGGGGACTTCATTACTAATGCACTAATCATCTCTAACATCTTATGAAAAAAATTGATAACGATCAGTTTATCATAGTAAATATTGAAGTTGCAATAAAGAAAAAACTTTCCCAATTAACATTTCTCCATGTTGGGTTTTTATTTTGCCTTTGACTTTGTTTTAGAGACAATTTGATTTAACAGCTGGTATTTTAACACATTATGGACAAATAAATGAACAAGTCTATCAAAATGAAAAAGTCTATCGTTTATGCAACAGACCTATTTTTCATGCCTCCGATTCTATTATATTCATGCTTTATGCCTCAGATTGTAATATTTCATTAAAATTTTCAACTGAAAATACTGTAGCTCTTTTTTCAGACCTTAAAGGGGTACACCGCCCCTAGACATCTTATCCCCTATCCAAAGGATAGGGGATAAGATGTCAGATCACCGCGGTTCCGCTGCTGGGGACCCCTGGGATCCCCGCTGCGGCACCACGCTATCATTACAGCACAGAGCGAGTTTGCTCTGTGCGTAATGACGGGCGATACGGGGGACGGAGCAGCGTGACGTCATGGCTCTGCCCCTCATGACATCACGCCCCGTCCCCTTAATGCAAGTCTATGGGAGGAGACTAACGACCGCCACGCCCCCTCCCATAGACTTGTATTAAAAGGGGCGGGCCGTGGCGTCACGAGGGGCGGAGCTGTGACGTAATGATGCTCCGGCCCCTGTACTGCCCATCATTACGTGCAGAGCGAACTGCCCATCATTACGTGCAGAGCGAGTAATGATGGCGGGGTGCCGCAGCGAAGATCCCGGGGGTCCCCAGCAGCGGGACCCTGGTGATCTGACATCTTATCCCCTATCCTTTGGATAGGGGATAAGATGTCTAGGGGCGGAATACCCCTTTAAGGCCAAGCATGTAGAGAACTATGACGCAATACTAACCTGTCAGAATTGACAATGAATGATTTACAAACCCTTATGATAATACACAGTTGTATGAAATAAATTGTAGCACTCACCAATAGTGATGAGCGGCAGGGGCCATATATAATCAAATTCACCATATTTTGCAAATATATGGACGAATATTCGTCCTATGTTGGCGAATTTCGCATATTCGTTCACTTTTTTTCCATGCAAAATTCGTAATGAAATTCGTATTGTTTGCAGTATATTTTTCAACTAACTCTCTGTGGGCAACTTTCCTATTGGTTGCTAGGGATGTTGTTAACCTCTGACAACTGTATTTGTATTCTTCTCATTGGCCCACAAGCTAAAAGAAGGGAAGGATCAAAGTCCTCTGGAACTGCCGATATTCACGAATATTTGCACATATGAAATATTTGTGCTCCACACCGACTCACACAGTAAATCATTATTGTAGCCTTCATTGGACCACAAGCTGAAAGCAGGGAGGGATGATGCCTTTTTTTTTTTTTTTTTTTTTTTTTTTTTTACACAGTACACATCATTATGATGAGTATTGTGAAAAAAAAACCAATTCGTCATTACGAATATATCACTATATTCTAAATATTCGCGAAATCACGAAGTGCCGATATTTGCAGTAAAAATTAGCATTTCGAATATTCGTGCTAAAAACTGCTCACCAATATGTAGCTTTAAGTCTTGTGCGGTGGCCAGAGGAAGCTTCTTACTGGCATGAATCAACAGTCGCCTTGCCCCCCCACTCATCACTCTCTCCTATTCTGTTTGTGATCCACACACTTATATAGTATATTTGTTTTTACAGTTTTTTTTTATACAAATCCATTTTCTTGGGTAGTACCTAAAAAATTGTGACTACCATATTTTATTCTAACAGAAATATTGTTTAGAAGGGTAATTTATAATTTTCTCAGTAGAATGCATAATGCTTGCAAGAATATCACTTCACATTTTTATCTACTGCTATCCTGTTTGTTTAACATCATTCAGTTCATCTCAGTCCAGTGTGTCCTCCGTGTCGGTCCATGCAGCAGAATAGAGTGCTGGGACAGCGATTCCATATTCCAAGTTAAGCGATGTGACAAGCAATTCGGTATACCACTACACTCAGCACTCAGGAACAGCGTAAATGGTGACTCAGGAACATTCTAGTAAATGGTTACTCTGTCAGTGCCGGCAGAGCCATGATGCATTCTGGCATCTGCACCAGAAGGTGTCCTATCGGGCATCGCGGGGACTACAGGGAAAATATTGCCATATAGTCTACATCGATGCAGGCTTTCCATTAATGGATAATAGAGTTATGCTAACAAGGTAATTGCAGTGTATTTAGTTACTTTAGTAAGCGATCGACAATTTAGCAATTGCAAACTGCATGTATATTCCATAGTGGCATAATATATATCCAAGGAAAAAGACCGCAGTACACTGATTGTGACAAATCCAGGTGAAAATGTATTCCATCCTCAGCACAGTATAAAACAATGCAATGTTTCAATTATCTCACATCGTCTTTCTCAAGCATGTTCAAGTGAACTTCAGGGGCTCTTAAAATAGCCAAAGACAATGTACAATCAATTACATCCAGTAACATCCAATTACAATAAAAAGTGCATGATCATAATTGTGAACAATACAATCGGCAAAAGCTGAGGACATATATGTGCAAATGCAATGTGAATGTGCAAATTACCGCATAGACATTCTTCATAAAGTGCATAATATTCAGCATGAGATATAATTAACAATCATGTACAGTTTATACACTCACCCTGACGATAGCGGGTAATTAAGCAGTGTTCGGCGTGGGTAAAGAAATGAGTGAACAAGCATAATGCCCGGGATTGCGTCAGGAGGAAGCCAGAACGAGGCTAGATCATAGCCAATCCAATAGTAAAGCAGCATTGTGGATGCCATGGAGATTCGAGTCACATGATCTTACGCAGACTCATAGATGCATTTCTATAGTCGGAGCGCCATCTTTGAATCGGTAATACTTCATAAGGTATAGTAATATCCTGCCCATCACTTAGATCATCAGGCATAGGACAGACTGGTGTTACTTCATTCTTTCATAAAGTCACACAAACGCATCAGGGCTCCTTCATAAGTCCATATTCAGGCAACATACACAGGTATTGGGAATTCCCCCATTGGGGACTCACTCCGCCAAACTCAGCAGGGCGGGAAGGCGCATATTTTCACACCGATCCAGTATGCTGACACTAGGATCCCAGTGCGGGAGAGGAATTTTGCACGTATAACCACATCTTCTCAGTCATTCATTCATCACCAGTTAGGAAGTAGAAATTTCACTCATAGGCATCAAAACACTAATCTCCATATATACATGTTCATGACTCCGTCCAGATCCAATACACAAAATTATTAAATAATTCCGCTTGTCATTCAGAGGTGGTGTACTTCCCATGTTCATGGTTTCCATCTGTAAAAAAAAAATATATTCAAGAGTATATTCAAACAAATTCACTAAAAACCATTCCTATCCCTAAATCAAGGCAATCCAAAAAAAAAAACTGAAATATAGCAGCAATACATAATGGAAGTTAATACTTCATCAAGTAGACATTTTATTCTAGGTTTTAAACTCAATATTTAAACAATTCGGTTTCAGTGTATTCAAATTATATATACATCTCAGTTCTAATTCTTTTAGTGTCATGATTTTGTCCCCGCCCGTTTTAGATAAAGAGACATGGTCCAGAATCATGGCTTGTAAATCCTTTTCAGAATGTTGACAGTCCAAGAAATGCTTAGACACAGGTAGGTCAGTTCTTTGTTTTCTTATGCTATACCTATACTGATTGAGTCTCGTTTTAAAATCACAGGTTGTTTCCCCTATGTAAAGCAACTTGCAGGGGCACCATAGGACATAAATAATATACTCCCAATTACAAGTAAGGTAAAATTTGATATTATATTCCTTGCTAGTCACTGGATGTGTAAACACATCACCCTTTCTAATGTATCTACAATTGACACATGAGAGGCAAGGAAAACAACCCTTACCCTTATCTGTAAGATATATTTGTTTACTCTCACTTCTAGTCACCACATCTGTTTTTTTACCAGCTTGTCCTTCAGGTTGAGGGCTCTAAGGTAGGACATAATGGGTGTGTCACATATGGGCAGGGAAGGAGTGCACAATAATCTCACGTGCTCTCCTATCCCTGCCTTCTTACGTACCTGCCCTAATCAACAGGTCCGTAACCACGGTGACAGCCCCTTCCTAAATAAGTGAGGGACAGTCAAAAAAACAAACTGCAAAACTAACAAGAGGTCGGGAAAGGTCGCCAAGTCAAAATCATTAAACCTATGGGTTCTGGCAGACCCAGTCCTTACAGTACCCCCCCTTTTATGAGGGGCCACCAGACCCTTACAAATCTTAGAGGGTCGAGAAACAGACAGACCCTCGATCTCCTCTATCGTGTCCTCATCCTCAATATCACAACATTCATTGGTGTCATGTAGCTCAATATTATGCTCACCACAATCCTCCGACATAGGCTCAGCATGAACAATCTTTGATGGCTTCTTAAAACTCCCAGAAAAAACATTAGTTGATACAACAGGCATATCAATTCCCCCCCATAGACAAATTGGCAGGTTCACATTCTTGGGAATCGGAAAATACCTTTGCGCCCAAGTGGCCGCCACGATGACCACTTGGACGCGGACGCTTGGCACAGGT
The DNA here is from genome assembly GCF_029499605.1 of Hyla sarda. Taxonomy (NCBI): domain Eukaryota; kingdom Metazoa; phylum Chordata; class Amphibia; order Anura; family Hylidae; genus Hyla; species Hyla sarda. The sequence continues at coordinate 165,731,034 of NC_079195.1, read as the reverse complement.
ACCGATGAAATGACCATCCTCACCACAATAGAAACACAGGCCGTTGAGATACCGGAACCTTCTACGCTTTTCAGGAGTAGAAATGGAGCCAAGCTGCATGTGTTCCTCCTCAGACACCGGAAACAGAAGAGGAGACAGGCAAAAATGGAGAGACAGAGGAGGAACAACATTCTCGTCGGTGTTCACGCAAACGTCTATCCAAATGTACCGCTACAGTCATAGCTTGGTCTAAGGTGTCAGGAGAGGGGTAGGTCACCAGCATGTCCTTTAGGATATCAGATAACCCCAGTCTGAACTGGCAACTCAAAGCTGGGGTGTTCCATTTGGAAGCGACACACCACTTCCTGAAATCTGCGCAATATTGCTCAACAGGTCTACGTCCCTGTTTTAACACCTTAAGGACGCAGGACGTAAATGTACGTCCTGGTGCGGTGGTACTTAACGCACCAGGATGTACATTTACGTCCTGTGCATAACCGCGGGCATCGGAGCGATGCCCGTGTCATGCGCGGCTGATCCCGGCTGCTGATCGCAGCCAGGGACCCGCCAGCAATGGCCGACGCTCGTGATCTCGCGGGCATCCACCATTAACCCCTCAGGTGCCGGGATCAATACAGATCCCGGCATCTGCGGCAGTGCGCGATTTAAATGAACGATCGGATCGCCCGCAGCGCTGCTGCGGGTATCCGATCATTCAGAACGTCGCACAGAGGTCCCCTCACCTTCCTCCTTCCGGCTCCTGGCGTCTTCTGCTCTGGTCTGAGATCGAGCAGACCAGAACAAAAGATAGCCGATAACACTGATCTGTTCTATGTCCTATACATAGAACAGATCAGTATTAGCAATCATGGTATTGCTATGAATAGTTCCCTATGGGGACTATTCAAGTGTAAAAAAAAATGTAAAAAAATGTAAAAGTTAAAGTGAAAAATCTCCTCCCCCAATAAAAAAGTAAAACGTCCGTTTTTTCCTATTTTGCCCCCAAAAAGCGTAAATTTTTTTTTTAAAGACATATTTGGTATCGCCACGTGCGTAAATGTCCGAACTATTAAAATAAAATGTTAATGATCCCATACGGTGAACGGCGTGAACGTAAAAAAAAAAAGTCCAAAATTGCTCCTTTTTTATTTTATTTATTTATTAATTTTTTTTAGTATATGTGCTGCCGAAGCAAGCACAATTGCTACTTTTTTAATGCATTTTATAAAAAAAAATATATAAAAAATGTATTAAAAGTTTTTTATATGCAAATGTGGTATCAAAAAAAAGTACAGATCATGGCGCAAAAAATGAGCCCTCATACCGCCGCTTATACGGAAAAATAAAAAAGTTAGAGGTCATCAAAATAAAGGGATTATAAACGTACTAATTTGGTTAAAAAGTTTGTGATTTTTTTTAAGCACAACAATAATAGAAAAGTATGTTATCATGGGTATCATTTTAATCGCATTGACCCTCAGAATAAAGAACACATGTCATTTTTACCGTAAATTGTACGGCGTGAAAACGAAACCTTCCAAAATTAGCAAAATTGCGTTTTTCTTTTTAATTTCCCCACAAAAATAGTGTTTTTTGGTTGCGCCATACATTTTATGATATAATGAGTTATGTCATTACAAAGGACAACTGGTCGCGCAAAAAACAAGCCCTCATACTAGTCTGTGGATGAAAATATAAAAGAGTTATGATTTTTAGAAGGCGAGGAGGAAAAAATGAAAACATAAAAATTAAATTGTCTGAGTCCTTAAGGCCAAAATGGGCTGAGTCCTTAAGGGGTTAATATATGCAGCTGAGACTCAGCATATGCAGCTCAGTCAGGTTCTGCATACAAAAGGCCCAAACCAGCAAACAGAGAGTCCACAGAGGACAACTCAGGGGCATCAGGATCAAGAGAAAATACCCACTCTTAGGGACCTCCTTGCAAAAGAGACATAATAATAACAACTTTTTGGGCCTCAGTACCAGACGAATGGGGTCTTAACCAAAAGTACAATTTGCAGATCTCAAAATCGGTCAGGGAGACTAACTTGTGGCTCACAGGAGCGGAAGCAGGAACATAATATACCTGGGTACGGGCAGACTCCAGCTCCTGAATTCTGGCTAGCAAGCTCTTAACTAAGTGCTCCTGATCTTGCAGTCTCCGAGTCAAGGTCTGAACTATTACTGACTGGGATGACTCTTGCTGCTGTACCTTCTCAGCTAAATCCTGGACCAACTGAGTCAAGCCCTGCAAAGCAGACATTGCTTCCATAATGCTGGAACAGAGCAATTGCAGGTATATTGGCCTGTGTAAATGTCATATAAATAAGTGTATTGTGTATAAACTAGCTCAGTATAATAGCTAGTTAGGACTGTAGCCAGGATGTATATTACCTGTGTATGGGCAGGGAAGGAGTGCACACTAATCTCACTTGCTCCCCTATCCCTGCATACTTACATACCTGCCCTAATCGACAGGTCTGTAACCACGGTGACAGTCCCTTCCTAAATAAGTGAGGGACAGTCAAAAAGTCAAAACAACAAACTACAAAACTGACAAGAGGTTGGGAAAGGCTGGAGGCACACCACTAACAGAAAATAAACCTAAACACGCACACACAAATACACGTAGACAGAAGGCAAGAGTCAAAACCTGAAGATCATGAAGTACAGTAACAGAGTAACAAAGGGAAGTCAAAAGCCGAGCCAAGAGTCACAAAACCAGAATAAACACAATGGGGGAGATTTATCAAAACCTGTGCAGAGGAAGAGTGGTGCAGTTGCCCATAGCAACCAATCAGATTGCTTCTTTCATTTTCCACAGGCCTCTAAAGAGGCCTGTGGAAAATGAAAGAAGCAATCTGATTGGTTGCTATGGGCAACTGCACCACTCTTCCTCTGCACAGGTTTTGATAAATCTCCCCCAATGAGTAGAGCGTAAGCTAGGTAAGTTACTAAGAACTATCACATGCAGAGAATGACTGAAAAGGACCTCCTTATATATGCCTGAGCTACAACCAGGAGGACACTAATTGTCTCAGCAAGCTAAACCACACCCAGGAGGCCTGTGGAAAATGAAAGAAGCAATCTGATTGGTTGCTATGGGCAACTGCACCACTCTTCCTCTGCACAGGTTTTGATAAATCTCCCCCAATGAGTAGAGCGTAAGCTAGGTAAGTTACTAAGAACTATCACATGCAGAGAATGACTGAAAAGGACCTCCTTATATATGCCTGAGCTACAACCAGGAGGACACTAATTGGCTCAGCAAGCTAAACCACACCCAGGAACACAGAGGCATTGTCCTAGCAACCAAAACAACAACAATGTTAGAAATCATTAACCCTATCGGTTCTGGCAGAACCAATCCTTACAGGGTGGTAATTGAAAAGATTCAATGTTAGGGTAATTCTGACTTACCAAGTACCAATGTTTCTAACAGCTTGCGCCATTTTATTAGGGCAATCACTATAAGTAGAAAATAAAGGGATCCTCTTCAGAGCAGTGTCTTTTCGGCTTTCTTTAGAAATATCAAATGGGACTCTGTCTCTCTGTCTCTTAATAAAATTAATAGTGTAACTTCTTTGTTTGAAGTCTCCAGTCATCTTATTCAGAGCTCTATCCAGTTTATCATCTGTATCTGTAATCCGTTTAGCCCTTAATATCTGGCTAAATGGTAGGGATTTTACCATCGCTCGTGGGTGGCAACTTTCAAAATGCAACAAATTATTACAATCTGTAGCCTTTTGAAACAAATCAGTGGTTAATTTGTCCCCATTCACCGAGACTGACACATCCAGAAACTGTATTGTATTTTGAGAATGTACCAAAGTATATTGTATATCGGGATCCATCATGTTTAAAAACTGGTAAAAATGGAATAATGCCTGTCCCGTTCCTGTCCAAATCAAGAAGATGTCATTGATGTATCTACACCACCCAAGGACATGCCTTGAGTGGTGGGATACATAGACGACAGTCTTCTCAACATATGCCATAAAGATGTTTGCATATGTGGGGGCTACATTACTCCCCATGGCCATGCCCCTACATTGCATTAAGTTCATTAAAAAGAAAATAGTTGTTCTCTAAAATAAGCTGTAACAAAGAAATTTAAGTAAATTTTAGCTGGATCCCACAAATCATCAACTAGAGCTTTGCGAACTGCCTCCATACCCCATCCATGGGGGATGGAGGTATACAAAGAGACCACGTCAAAGGAGGCAATGATGGCATTAGCAGGTAATATGATGTTTTTAATTTTTAGCAATAAATCTGTAGTGTCCCTAACGTAGGATTTAGCTTTCATAGCAAATGATCTAAGTAAACAGTCTAGAAAGATGGAAATATTAGAAGTAATCGAATCCCGTCCTGACACAATTGGTCTGGCGCGCGGGTTGTTCAGATCCTTATGAATTTTAATTGGTGTTACCGGGGTCTCAACTATTAACATTTTTTTTTATTTCATCATTAATTAAGCCATCATTGTCTGCCTTTGTCACGATATCATCGCTTATCTCCATCTTTGGATCTCTAAGAAGACACTGGTATACCAGGGGATCATTTAGTTGTCTCTCGGCTTCTTGTAGATATGTGAGCTTGTCCATGACCATGACCTTTGTCAGCTGGTTTAATTACTAGGTCATGATCATGGACAAGCTCCTGCAGTGCGTCAATTTCTGCTTTTGTAAGATTCGGATGTGTCAGAGAAGTGTGTTTTGCACGTAATTTATCAAATTCTTTTTTTTTACACAATCAGAAAATGTCTGTATAAAATGCAAATGCACACTTAGCTGAAATTCACTCAGGTTTCTCAACCCCAATTCAGATAAATCAAAACATGATACATTCTTTTTGTTCTTGGCCACTGCAAACTTATCCTTATCACTAAACCACACTTTTAGTTTTAGTACTGAAAGTCAATCTTTAATTGAAACCAATCTGTATTCAGACTGGGGCAAAAACTTTACCCCTTTGATAACAGCTTTCTTTGGTCATCTGAAATAAGGTGAGATGAAATATTTACCACTTTATCCTGTGTCAGCTCTTTTTCTTCGATACTCGGTTCATTGTCGACTTGTGCCTGCTTTTTACCACTCCTGCGATGTTTGCGCCCCCATCTTGGACGTTTTGAGAAGGGGCCGTAGTTCCAAAAAAGAATCATTAGTAGAGACAGGGTTATAATTTTTGATGTCATATTGTTCAAGATTGGAGGCTCAATAAATTTCTTGAATGTGTTGTGCTTAAAAAAAGAAAAAAACATTAGTCCAGTTACAAATTTTTCCAGAGGCATAATCTTGCACATCATGGAACCATTTATGTCTTTTGCCCTCTTCCTGTTCTCTACGGAATTTACATAAAAAATTCTCCTCAGGCGGCATAGCATTTTTGATTGAAGACTCAAATTGTTAAATTTTACTCTTACAGGTGTCAGCATCACGTTGCAAAAACTCCATTTGTAAAATAATTAACTCTAAAGAATATCTATTAGAGATGAGTTCAAATTTACTCCTGTATTCCAAATCTCTAATATAAGCATTGTCCCTGGGTTGCATGCGGAGGCCCCTGGGTATTCTGTTGGACTTGTAATATTCACCCAAAGTGACAATATCTAGTTGTATGTCAACCAATTTCTTAGTTTCATTCTCTTTGTTATGTTGTGAGTCTATATTAGACAGTATATATAAAAAAGAGGGATCCCCTTCCACATTTCCAATGATTCTGGATGCCTCCATCTTGGGATAGGTAAAAACTGTGCTTACAGAGGATAAAGTTCTATCAGTGCTCATACTTGCAGTGCCCATAATTGCACAATTAAATATGGGTGCTCGCTCACCGACCACTTGATAGAAGAAAGGAAAGAAAAGCAAATCCACATAAGAATTAAATTAATAGGTGCTTGCCATCATCTGGATCCTGGTCAGGAATCAAAAGTAGTACCGTATATACTCGAGTATAAGCCGAGTTTTTCAGCACGATTTTTCGTGCTGAAAACACCCCCCTCGCTTATACTCGAGTGAACTCTCCGCCCTCAGTGGTCTTCAACCTGCGGACCTCCAGAGGTTTCAAAACTACAACTCCCAGCAAGCCCGGGCAGCCATCGGCTGTCCGGGCTTGCTGGGAGTTGTAGTTTTGAAACCTCTGGAGGTCCGCAGGTTGAAGACCACTGCGGCCTTCGACATCATCCAGCCCCCTCTCACCCCCTTTAGTTCTGTACTCCAGTACAGTACAGGTTGAAGACCACTGCGGCCTTCGACATCATCCAGCCCCCTCTCACCCCCTTTAGTTCTGTACTCCAGTCCAGTGCTGCAGGACTGTCCGGTGGGGAGGTCGTCCAATGGGATAGTGGTTTTGGGCTGCCATCTTCACCGGAGGGCCTCTTCTCCGCGCTTCTTCACCTCTGGAGGTCCGCAGGTTGAAGACCACTGAGGGCGGAAAGTTCACAAAAGGATGATGACAAGGGGATGATGAAGGGGGGTGGGGATGATGACAAGGGGATGATGACAAGGGGATGATGAAGGGGGGGGTGTGGGATGATGACAAGGGGATGATGACAAGGGGATGATGACAAGGGGATGATGAAGGGGGTGTGTGGGATGATGACAAGGGGATGATGACAAGGGGGTGTGTGGGATGATGACAGGTGGTGATGATGAAGGGGGGATGATGAAGGAGGGGGTGATGACAGGCGGTGATGATGAAGGGGGGATAATGACAGGGTGATGATGATGAGGGTGTTAATGATGGGGGTCTGGATGATGACGGGGGTCTGGATGATGACAGGGGGGGAGGATGTATTTCCCACACTAGGCTTATACTCGAGTCAATAACTTTTCCTGGGATTTTGGGGTGAAATTAGGGGCCTCGGCTTATATTCGGGTCGGCTTATACTCGAGTATATACGGTATATCTAAGGAAAAAGACCAAAACACACTGATTGTGACAAATCCAGGTGAAAATGTATTCCATCTTCAGCACAGAATAAAATAATGCAACATTTCAACGATCTCACATCGTCTTTCTCAAGCATGTTCAAGTGAATTTCAGGGGCTCTTTAAATAGCCCAAAGACAGTGTACAATCAATTACATACAGTAACATCCAATTACAATAAAAAGTGAATTATCATAATTGTGAAGAATACATAATTAAAAGCTGAGGTCATGTATGTACAAATGCAATGTGAATGTGCGAATTACCGCATAGATATTCTATATATATATATATATATATATATATATATATATATATATATATATTTCGTGTATGGAAGAGCAGCACTTCCAAATTGCAATAAATAGGTGGGTGCCAGCAATCTCTGGGACCCCGGTCCTGGGTCCAAATCCAGTCAGAGAAAAGAAGGGCGATTGCAGCACACCAGGAGTTTCAAGTGAAAAAAAGGTTTTATTCCAAGTGAACAAGCTACATTTCTGTGGTCTCACACCACCTTTGTCAAGCTACAACTGAGTGATCCTTGAGCCATTTTATACACACCTTGATAGAGGCTCATTAATTATACAATAAATATAAAAAGTGAAATACATAAAAAAATAATATCATACATAGTGTTTAAGGGACATACATATAGGTCCGAAAATACATGTGTGTAAGTCACATAATTTATACAACAGTACATATAGTGAAAAGTGTTTATAAAAATATGATAATTAAAATCGATGTAATAAACCGACAGGTGATGTATATATATCAATAACAATTATTAAGAACAGGGGGCAGGGCTTACTTACATGAGGAGACCCGGCATGCACGTGGGACGCCATGTATACAAAGTATATAGTACATAATACCGGTGAATCAAAAACTTCCGGGATGCAGTTCCGTGGGCCAATCAGGAATCGCCCCGCAGGATTGACAGTATACAGATGTCCCCCCACGGGCATGCGCACGGGTCCAGCGACAACCCTCACTGACGAGGGCAATCACATGACTCGGCTCAAGCCCTGGGGAGGCATACTGAGGGCGCATGCGCATCTGATATCATCGCACCGAACCCGGCCATCTTGCAAATGGGCAAGTTAAGGGATAAAGTACTTATTAAGGCGCGTGGATGTAAAAATACCAGCTGGATATAATCAGCACTCTGGGCACAATAATATGTAACTATCATACAGATAGTGTTAGCAGCACACCTATGGTGATAATATAAATATATAATTATATACTGAGACTGGCATGAATTATGTCACCCACCGCCATTCAGTATCACACGTACCAGGGCACAAAATCACACCCCCACCTCGTCACATTTTCACTGCACATCCCAGACTGGGATATGCATGTGTAACCAAGATTTTGGAGTACACAGGGTTCTGTGTCACTCCGCTATCACTGGCTTAGTGGCTTGGTATTCGGGGTCCACACACTGTGTGTCTGGGGTGCCATTCATGCAGTTCATGCATCAAGTGCGGACATAAAAAAAATCGCCAAGTCTCAATAATGAACTGCGCCAAAGTAATATTAAGAGAAATATTTATTATAGATGACAGGACATGGTTTCAGTGCGATACTACAGATACCACATATTCATTAATTGAAAAAAAGAAAAAAAGGGGGGGAGGAAAGCCCACGGGTCGGCAACCTCGGAAGGGTAATGTTCTTAAACAACAGATATGTGGGTAGAAATTTTCCTCTATGGTTCTCCTCTGTAGTTCAGCCCCTGTCCCGTGTCCGGAGATTACACTAAAAAGCAAAAAAATATAGACAAATTTATATATAGAAAAAACAAATATAAATGTATAGGTGAATAGAATCACATCATAAAATACAAACTAATGGGGGTATAGCCAAAACATCAGTCTACAAAATTACACCCTATAAATCTAGGAGTCACCACGAACTCGACGTTCAGGCCCTTCGGACGAAGGGACTGTAGTTCGTGTATCCACTCTAATTCTCTGCGTTTAAGCATATTAGTACGGTCCCCTCCTCGATTTAAGACGTAGACCACATGGTCTGAAGTGCACGTTAGATAATGTTTCAACCGACACTCCTTCCCTGTCCCAGGATGAATAAACTTAGAGCCTTTCAGCATGTATTTGCAGTTGACACACTGGCGGCAGGGGTAGGATCCTTCGTTAACAACACTTAAATATTTTTGTGAATTGGTTTTTAAGGATACATCCGATTTGACTAATTTGTCTCTCAGATTAGTCCCTCTTCTGTAAGACAAGAGTGGTCGATTAGCAAACTCCGTAATTTCAGGGAAACTCTGATGCAATATATGCCAGTGTTTATTCAAAACACTGGCAATTGCTTTGGAATCGGGACCATAGGTAGACACAAACGGAATTCGTGAAGAAACCGTTTTTTTCTTTGGTTCATGTAGTAATTTTGTCTATCTACTCTGGCTCTACTCTCCTTGAGTAAACTGGGGGGGGGGGGGTAGCCTCTTTGTTCAAAGTTTTTAACCATCTTATTAAGTGTAGGTTCCAGTTTGCCATCCGCGTAAACGATGCGTCTCGCCCGTAGCATTTGACTGCCAGGGAGAGAACGCACCATCGGACGTGGGTGGCAACTGGAAAAATGGAGGTTAGAATTACAGTCAGTCTTCTTTACATATAGTTCTGTGGTCAAACGGTCCGACTGTATAGTAACCAAGGTGTCCAAGAACTAAACGGATTGCTCTGATGCATGTAAAGTAAATTGTATATGTGGATTAATCGTGTTCAGATATGCGTGGAAGACATTCAACTCATGCATGTCTCCACCCCAAATCAGAAACACATCGTCGATGTATCTCCACCACCCCAGCAATTTGCTGGAGTGGTGGGATACATAGACGCCAGTCTCCTCCAGCACCGCCATGAACACGTTCGCATACGTAGGCGCTACGTTCGTGCCCATGGTGGTGCCGGAGATCTGGAGAAAGTATGTGTCATTGAACATGAAGTAGTTGTTCTTCAAGACCAACTCCAAAAGAGAAATAAGGAAGTTGGTCTTGGCAACTGAAAAGTCTGATTCCACGCCGGACCTCACAGCCTGCACCCCCCCATCATGAGGGATGGAGGTGTACAGACTGACGACATCCAGCGTGGCAACAATAGCTCCTGGTGGAAGAGAAATGTCAGCAATCTTTAACAGGAAATCGGATGTATCCCATAGGTATGATTTGGCTCTAATTGCATAAGTGCGTAGAATCTGCTCCACGAAAATAGACAAATGGCTGGTGACTGAACCCCGTCCCGACACAATGGGTTGGCCCGGGGGGTCAACCAGCGACTTATGTATTTTCGGGAGCAGATAAAGTAGTGGTGTGATAGGATGTTCAATCCACAAAAAAATTATACAATGCTTTGTCAATCAATTGTCAATCAATCAATTGTCAATTTCTGGACAAATTCAAAGGTGACCTGGAGACCACTAAACGCCATAAGTGGCACCGAACCACAATAGATTATTCCTCTAACCGTGTATATATTTGGGAGACATTCAACAAACCTACATTTAAACGCCAGCGCAAGCCTAGGGATACATCTACTACTACTTCATTTAAGGAGACCTTTTCCAAGAATACTAAGGATTCTGCTAACCATGCTTCTTTGTTAGAGGTGAACCAGCTCAAAAACGGAGGCCAGCGCCATAGACGTTCCAGTCCAAACAAGGGCCCAGAAGTCGAGCAACAACAAGTCTGTCCAAAGCAAGCTGAGCTCCAAAAAATGAACAAACCCATAACGGTAAAAATTTCCTCTACTCAGCTATCTGAAGTTCAGCTTGAATTATTAAGTAAAGGTTTTGAGCTTTTGTCCTTTGACAGACACTGACTGGTTCCAGTTGGAACTGGACTTGATTCAATTTTTTCGTCGTTTGAAACAAAAAATGTGGTTTCAGCAAAACATGTATGCTGGTAATGATTTTGTTCCTTCCATGTCTTCACAGGTCCAGTGTGGCTTCTCTCTCTCAGACTTTAACCCGTACAGGACCTAGGGCGTATGGATACGCCTTCTGTACCTGGGTCTTAAGGACCCAGGACGTACCTGTACGCCCGTGGGAATTTCGGTCCCCGCCGCGCGCCAGGCGGGGACCGGGCCGGGGTGACTGCTGATATCGATCAGCAGGCACCCCGTGCAAATGCCCAGGGGGGTCATTAGACCCCCCCATGTCTGCGATCGGCGCAAATCGCAAGTGAATTCACACTTGCGATTTGCGACGATTCCGGGTCATTCGGGTCTATGGTGACCCGGAATATAAGGGGGATCCCCACGATCCCCCTGTAGCGATAGGAGTGAGGTGGCAGGGGTGCCACCCCTCCTATCTCTGCTATTGGTGGTCTAGACGCGACCACCAATAGCAGATCAGGGGCGGGGGGGTTTACTTTAGTTTTCCCCGTTCTGCCCACCCACAATAGGCGGGGCAGGACGGGGAAACGACGTGGACTGAACGCTGAAGATCCACTTACCCGTCGGTGGAAGCTGCAGGACGGGATCGGCGGCGGTGATCAGCGTGGGCGGCGATGTCGTGCAGCAGAAGAGGACGGCTCCCTGGATCCGACGGAAGCCGGTAAGTTGCCTAGCAACATCTAGAGGGCTACAGTCTGAGACTGTAGCCCTCCAGATGTTGCAAAACTACAACTCCCAGCATGCCCAGACAGCTGCTGGGCATGGTGGGAGATGCAGTTTTGCAACAGCTGGAGGTCTACAGTTTAGAGACCACTGCACAGTGATCTCTATACTGTAGCACTCTAGATCTAGCAAAACTACAACTCCCAGAATGCCCACATAGCTGTTTGCTGTCTGTGCATACTGGAATTTGTAGTTTTGCAACATCTGGAGGTCCACAGTTTAGAGATCACAGTGCAGTGGTCTCTATCTGTGGCCCTCCAGATGTTGCAAAACTGCAAATCCAAGCATGCCGAAACAGCTGTCTCGGCATGCTGGGAGTTGTAGTTGCGATCCCTCCAGCTGTTGCATAACTAGATCTCCCAGCATGCCCTTCGGCGATCAGTACATGCTGGGAGTTGTAGTTTTGCAACAGCTATAGGCACACTGGTTGGAAAATACTGAGTTAGGTAACAGAACTTAACTGAAGGTTTTCCAACCAGTGTGCCTCCAGCTGTTGCAAAACTACAACTCCCAGCATGCGCGGTCTGTCAGTACATGCTGGGAGTTGTAGTTTTGAAACAGCTGGAGGTTTGCCCCCCCCCCCATGTGAACGTACAGGGTACATTAACACGTGCGGGTTTACAGTAAGTTTCCTGCTTCTAGTATGAGCTGCGGCAAATTTTTCGCCGCAGCGCAAATTTCTAGCGGGAAGCTCACTGTAAACCTGCGCCCGTGTGAATGTACCCTAAAAACACTACACTACACTAACACATAATAAAGGGTAAAACACTACATAAACACCCCCTTACACTGTCCCCCCAATAAAAATGAAAAATGTAATGTACGGCAGTGTTTCCAAAACGGAGCCTCCAGCTGTTGCAAAACAACAACTCCCAGCATTTCTGGACAGCCACTGACTGTCCAGGCATGCTGGGAGTTTAGCAACAGCTGGAGACACCCTGTTTGGGAATCACTGGCGTAGAATACCCCTATGTCCACCCCTATGCAATCCCTAATTTAGTCCTCAAATGCGTATGGCGCTCTCTCACTTCAGAGCTCTGTCGTATTTCAAGGAAACAGTTTAGGGCCACATATGGGGTATCACCGTAATCGGGAAAAATTGCGTTGGGGGCTACACCAGCCTGTCAGTGTAAAAAAAATTAAAAATTTTACACTAACATGCTGGTGTTGTCCTTTACTTTTTATTTTCACAAGTGTTAAAAGGAAAAAAAGCCCCCCAAAATTTGTAACGCAATTTCTCCTGAGTACGGAAATACCCCATATGTGGGCGTAAAATGCTCTGCGGTCGCATAACAAGGCTCAAGAGTGAGAGCGCACTATGTACATTTGAGGCCTACATTGGTGATTTGCACAGGGGTGGCTGATTTTACAGCGGTTCTGACATAAACGCAAAAAAATAAATACCCACATGTGACCCAATTTTGGAAACTACACCCCTCACGGAAAGTAACAAGGGGTATAGTGAGCCTTTACACCCCACAGGTGTTTGACGAATTTTCATTAAAGTTGGATGGAAAAATGAAAAAAAAAAAAAAGAAATTCACAAAAATGCTGGTGTTACCCAAAATTTTTCTTTTTCACAAGGAAACATAGGAAAAAAGCCCCCCAAAATTTGTAACCCCATTTTTTCGGAGTAAGAAAATACCCCATATGTGGATGTAAAGTGCTCGGCGGGCGAACTACAATGCTCAGAAGAGAAGGAGCACCATTGGGATTTTGAAGATAAAATTTGTCCGGAATTGAAGGCTACGTGTGTTTACAAAGCCCCCATAGAGCCAGAACAATGGACCCCCCCACATATGACCCAATTTTGGAAACTACACCCCTCACGTAATGTAATAAGGGGTACAGTGAGCATTTACGACCCACAGGTGTCTGAAAGATTTTTGGAACAGTGGTCCGTGAAAATGAAAAATGTAATTTTTCATTTGCACAGCCCACTGTTCCAAAGATTTGTCAAACACCAGTGGGGTGTAAATGCTCACTGCACCCCTTATTAAATTCTGTGGGTGGTGCAGTTTCCAAAATGGGGTCACGTGGGGGGGTCCACTGTTCTGGCACCACGGGGGGGCTTTGTAAATGCACATGGCCCCCGAGTTCTATTCAACCAAATTCTGTCTTCAAAAGCTCAATGGTGATCCTTCTCTTCTGAGCATTGTAGTGCGCCAGCAGATCACTTGATGTCCACAGATTGGGTATTTCCATACTCAGAAGAAATGGGGTTACAAATTTTGGAGGTCATTTTCTCCTATTACCCCTTGTAAAAATATAAAATGTGGGGGAAAACCAGCAATTTAGTGAAAATTTTTTTTTCTTCATTTACACATCCGACTTTAGCAAAAAGTCGTCAAACACCTGTGAGGTTTTAAGGCTCACTGTTCCCCTTGATGTGTTCCTTGAGGGTGTAGTTTCTAAAATTATATGCCATGTGTTTGTTTTTTTTGCTGTTCTGGCACCATAGTGGCTTCCTAAACGCGACATGCCCCACAAAAACCATTTCAGAAAAACTCACTCTCCAAAATCCCATTGTCGCTCCTTCCATTCTGAGCCCTCTACTGCGCCCGCCATACACTTGACATACACATATGAGGTATTTCCTTACTTGAGAGAAATTGGGCTACACATTTTAGGAAGATTTCTCTCCTTTACCCCTTGTAAAAATTCAAAAACTGGGTCTACAAGAACATGCCAGTGTAAAAAATGAAGATTTTGAATTTTCTCCTTCAATTTGCTGCTATTCCTGTGAAACACCTAAAGGGTTAACAAACCTTTTGAATGTCATTTTGAATACTTTGGGGGGTGCAGTTTTTATAATGGGGTCATTTGTTGGGCATTTCTAATATGAAAGCCCTTCAAATCCACTTCAAAATGGAACTGGTCCCTGAAAATTTTTGATTTTGAAAATTTTGTGAAAAATTGGAAAATTGCTGCTGAACTTTGAAGCCCTCTGGTGTCTTCCAAAAGTAAAAACATGTCAACGTTATGATGCAATCATAAAGTAGACATGTTGTATATGTGAATTAATATATAATTTATTTGGAATATTAATTTTCCTTATAAGCAGAGAGCTTCAAAGTTAAAAAAAATGCAACAAAATTTTACCACTAATGTAAAGTAGAATATTTCACGAAAAAACAATCCTGGAATCAGAATGAAAGGTAAAAGCATTCCAGAGTTATTAATGCTTAAAGTGACAGTGGTCAGATGTGCAAAAAATGGCCGGGTCCTACAGTGAAAATTGGCTGGGTCCTTAAAGGGTTAATTTAAAAGTACCCAGTAATTTCAATCCCCCCTTACAGAGCAGTGTTATAGACACATACTGCCAATTAGTGAGGTCAGAGTTGATACATATCCAAACTAATCCTTCAAATCATAAGTACAATAACCTTACTAGACAACAAATGACAGCACTGAATTCCCTTATCCATGACCACAATTTGGTGGTGAAACCCGCTGACAAGGGTGAAGCCATCGTGGTCATGGATAGGGGAAAATATATCAAAGAAGCCAAACGACAACTGGCTGACACCTCTACCTACTTTAAATTAAGCAGGGATCCTACACAGGCCATTCGTCTGAGAGTCAAGGCCACACTGGACGATGCCTTACAAAATGAGTTGATTGACAAAGCATTGTATATATTTTTGTGGATTGAACATCCTATCACGAAAATAAATAAGTCGCTAGTTGACCCCCCAGGCCAAGCCATTGTGTCGGGACGGGGTTCAGTCACCAGCCATTTGTCTATTTTCGTGGAGCAGATTCTACACCCTTATGCAATTAGAGCCAAATCATACCTACGGGATACATCCGATTTCCTGTTAAAGATTGCTGACATTTCTCTTCCACCAGGAGCTATTGTTGCCACGCTGGACGTCGTCAGTCTGTACACCTCCATCCCTCATGATGGGGGGGGGGGGGGTGCAGGCTTTGAGGTCCAGCGTGGAATCAGACTTTTCAGTTGCCAAGACCAACTTCCTTATTTCTCTTTTGGAGTTGGTCTTGAAGAACAACTACTTCATGTTCAATGACACATACTTTCTCCAGATCTCTGGCACCGCCATGTGCACGAACGTAGCGCCTACGTATGCGAACGTATTCATGGCGGTGCTTGAGGAGACTGGCGTCTATGTATCCCACCACTCCAGCAAATTGCTGGGGTGTTGGAGATACATCGACGATGTGTTTCTGATTTGGGGTGGAGACATCAATGAGTTGAATGTCTTCCACGCATATCTGAACACGATTAATCCACATATACAATTTACTTTACCTGCTTCAGAGCAATTCGTTTTGTTCTTGGACACCTTGGTTACTATACAGTCGGACCGTTTGACCACAGAACTATATGTAAAGGAGACTGACTGTAATTCTACCCTCCATTTTTCCAGTTGCCACCCACATCCGATGGTGCGTTCTCTCCCTGGCAGTCAAATGCTACGGGTGAGACGCATCGTTTACTCGGATGGCAAACTGGAACCTACACTTAATAAGAAGGTTAAAAACTTTGAACAAAGAGGCTACCCCCCCCCCCCAGTTTACTCGAGGAGAGTAGAGCCAGAGTATTAACCCTAGATAGAGAATAATTACTACATGAACCAAAGAAAAAAACGGTTTCTTCACGAATTCCGTTTGCGTCTACCTATGGTCCCGATTCCAAAGCAATTGCCAGTGTTTTTAATAAACACTGGCATATATTGCATCAGAGTTTCCCTGAAATTACGGAGTTTGCTAATCGACCACTCTTGTCTTACAGAAGAGGGACTAATCTGAGAGACAAATTAGTCAAATCGGATGTATCCTTAAAAACCAGTTCACAAAAATATTTAAGTGTTGTTAACAAAGGATCATACCCCTGCCACCAGTGTGTCAACTGCAAATACATGCTGAAAGGCTCTAAGTCTATTCATCCTGGGACAGGGAAGGAGTATCGATTGAAGCATTATTTAACGTGCACTTCAGACCATGTAGTCTACGTCTTGATCTGCCCATGTGGTCTCCTCTATGTTGGGGAGACCACATGGGATTTCAAGACTTGACTAAACCAACACCGATATAGTATTAGGAAAGGACGCAATGACCTACCAGTGGTCAAACATTTTAGCTAGGCTAATCACACAGAAAGAGACGTGAAATGCGTTATTATTGACCATATTCCCCCCCCCCCCCAATGAGGAGGGGACCGTACTAATATGCTTAAACACAGAGAATTACAGTGGATACACGAACTACAGTCGCTTTGTCTGAAGGGCCTGAACGTCGAGTTTGTGGTGACTCCGCAGATTCATAGGGTGTAATTTTATAGACTGGTGTTTTGGCTATACCCCCATTAGTTTGGATTTTATGATGTGATTCTATTCACCTATACATTTATATTTGTTTTTTCTATATATTAATTTGTCTATATTTTTTTGCTTTTTAGTGTAATCACCGGACACGGGACAGGGGCTGACCTACAGAGGAGAACCATAGAGGAAAATTTCTACCCACATATCTGTTGTTTAAGAACATTACCCTTCCGAGGTTGCCGACTCGTGGGCTTTCCTCCCCCCCCTTTTTTTCTTTTTTTCAATTAATGAATATGTGGTATCTGTAGTATCGCACTGAAACCATGTCCTGTCATTTATAATAAATATCTCTCTTAATATTACTTTGGCGCAGTTCATTATTGAGACTTGGTGATTTTTTTTATGTCCGCACTTGATGCATGAACTGCATGAATGGCACCCCAGACACACAGTGTGTGGACCCTGAATACCAAGCCACTAAGCCAGTGATAGCAGAGTGACACAGAACCCTGTGTGCTCCAAAATCTTGGTTACACATGCATATCCCAGTCTGGGATGTGCAGTGAAAATGTGACGAGGTGGGGGTGTGATTTTGTGCCCTGGTACGTGTGATACTGAATGGCGGTGGGTGACATAATTCATGTCAGTCTCAGTATATAATTATATATTTATATTATCACCATAGGTGTGCTGCTAACACTGTCTGTATGATAGTTACATATTATTGTGCCCAGAGTGCTGATTATATCCAGCTGGTATTTTTACATTCACGCGCCTTAATAAGTACTTTATCCCTTAACATGCCCATTTGTAAGATGGCCGGGTTCGGTGCGATGATATCAGATGCGCATGCGCCCTCAGTATGCCTCCCCAGGACTTGAGCCGAGTCACGTGATTGCCCTCGTCAGTGAGGGTTGTCGCTGGACCCGTGTGCATGCCCGTGGGGGGACATCTGATAGGCGCCTGTATACTGTCAATCCTGCGGGGCGATTCCTGATTGGCCCACGGAAGTTTTTGATTCACCGATATTATGTACTATATACTTTGTATACATGGCGTCCCACGTGCATGCCGGGTCTCCTCATGTAAGTAAGCCCGGCCCCCTGTTCTTAATAATTGTTATTGATATATATATACATCACCTGTCTGTTTATTACATCGATTTTAATTATGTTTTTATAAACACTTTTCACTATGTGTACTGTCGTATAAATTATGTGACTTAGACACATGTATTTTCGGACCTACATGTATGTTCCTTAAACACTATGTATGATATTATTTTTTATGTATTTCCCTTTTTATATTTATTGTATAATTAATGAGCCTCTATCAAGGTGTGTATAAAATGGCTCAAGGATCACTCAGTTGTAGCTTGACAAAGGTGGTGTGAGACCACAGAAACGTAGCTTGTTCACTTGGAATAAAACCTTTTTTTCACTTGAAACTCCTGGTGTGCTGCAATCGCCCTTCTTTTCTCTCTCTCTCTCTGTCTCTCTCTGTCTCTCTCTCTCTCTCTCTCTCTCTCTCTCTCTCTATATATATATATATATATTATACACTTATTGGAATGTATTTTTTTGTTCAATGGTTATGTATGTATATGTTGTGTATGGGTTTCTATTATTATTTACATACGAACCGCTGTATTGCACTTTGCTCTCATTGGCTACTGGTCTATGACGTAATTTTTGCACCAAACTATGTGGTTTTAAATAGACTCCTATTTCTTCCTGTATATGCTTTGCCAGTTTACACATCTGAAGAAGTGGGCACTGTATGCACTGAAACACGTCATGTTATCTGGCTATTAAGTGGTAGTATTCTAATAAATGTCTACTGGTGTGAAGATTTGAGGAGCACCAGTTTCTTTATTGAACTGATATTGGGCCTTCAGAATCTGGGAGGTTTTTACTGTATTTCTGCTGACTCTTGGCTACTCAGGTGGACTAGAGGATCCTGACTGGCACCCGGTGGCTGCACTGTTCATAACCGTTGTTGAGTGCTCTATAAGCTGTTGTGTCTTTTCTACACAACAGCAGCAAGTGAGCAGATTTCAATCTGCTTCCCCTATGGTCATTTTGAAACATACTATGCTATGAGGAGCTCTGCTGTCCTTTTTTTTTTTGCATATAGATCTCATCTTTATATAGTAACATTGTAACATAGTTCATAAGGTTGAGAAAAGATGAGTCCAACAAGTTCAACCTATATCCATAATGAGTTCCTACAGAGTTAATCCAGAGGAAGGCAAAAAAAATGTCTTCGCGACTCCAAATATGGCAGTCAGAATAAATCCCTGGATCAGGATCTTCTCACAGAATGAGGAGCTAATAATGTTTGGGCAAGAAGTCATGGTGGCATGGACAAGATGAAGATGAAAAGGGAAGACTATAAGGAAGATGCCAATTGTGAGTCATTGATATTATTGTGTATGCTGTCTGTGTCCCATCAGTGCTGTTGTCACTTGTAAGTTCTGCAGTTATGATTACAATTTGCAGCATACTCTTATCACTGCTTAGATCATACTGGGAGGTGTTATTTCACATGGTAAAAACTTCTTTAGCCCTTTCCCATTACTTAGCACAACATGTCCGTCACACTATGTAGGGAACCTGTTGTTACAAATTTTAATCACACTCCTGGTGACAAGTGCTCACCTTAAATCCCCCCCCCCTACTTATGGGTTGAGTTCCTCCTCCGCTTAGAATGAAAAGCAGCCTCATCAAATATATCCGTGTAATGTTCTTTACTGACCAATTGCTTGCTGGGAACAAAGGAATCCAACCAAAAAGGCTAACCCAGTGCTAACTTTTGTTGCGCTATGCAGCATTAAAGAGTACCTAGAGAGTCATAGATTATTCAATATTAAACTGGTTTCTAATTAGTTTTAATAAAAAATGTTGACTTTTTTATATGTATTTTGTGTTTGAAAATCTGTCCACCAGGGGTCTCCCTAGGAGTCCCAGGCCGCAAGCATTTCTATTGAGTTCGGACTCATGCCGGCCTGGCAGTGAGTCCGAAATCGCAGACGGCTGGCTGAGTATATGACCAGCTCAGCACAGCTCCCTGCCTGTCAATCAGACAGGCGGGAGTGCTATGCTCCCTCGCATGCCCCGCAGGGCTCTATACACGGAGGACAAGCAGGGTTCTGTACACTGAATACAAGCAGGGCTCTGTACACTGAGGACAAGCAGAGCTCTATACACTGAGGACAAGCAGGGCTCTGTACAGTGAGGACAAGCAGGGGTCTGTACACCGAGGACAAGCAGGGGTCTGTGCAGTGAGGTCAAACAGGGCTCTGTACACTGAGGACAAGCAGGGCTCTGTAGACTGAGGACAAGCGGGGCTTTGTACACGGAGGACAAGCAGGGCTCTGTACACTGAGGACATGCGCCATTCTGTGTAGTGAGGACAAGCGGGGCTCTGTACACTGGGAAGAAGCAGCGCTCTATACACCGAGGACAAGCAGGGTTCTGTACACCGAGGGCAAGCTGGGCTCTGTACACTGAGGACAAGCGGCCCCCGGTGCAATGAGGACAAGCAGGGCTCTGTACACTGAGGAGAAGCGAAGCTCACGCCAAAGCTATGAAATGAGTGTGCCGGAACCCGTGGGGTTAAACAGTTCTGACAGTTCTCTCTGTTTTGTTTTGGTTTGGGTTATGCCCAGCTTCCTGGACTGGTCAGCTAGCCTTGATGAGAGCACCTGGTCTTGGCCTATTTAAGCTGGCAGTCTGCTCTCATGCCTCGCCTGTGAAAGAGCTCCAACTAGCTAGCGCTTGTATTGTATCTTGAATTTCTGGCATATTTGACCTATTGGCTCCGCTCTTTGACTCTTCTCCTGTTTTAGCGATTTGGCATTTCTGTAATCTTTTGGTATTTATTCGGCTTGTGGACTGTGACTAGTGTTGCTCGCGAATATTCGCAATTCGAATATTATTCGCGAATTTCGCATATTCGCGAATTCGCGAATTTCGCGAATATGGCGCTATATATTCGTAATTACAAATATTCGTTTTTTTTTTTTTTTTTTTGTTTTTTTTTTTTCTTTTCTTCACAGTACACATCACAGTGATCATCCCTCTCTGCTTCCAGCTTGTGTGGTGTAAAGAAGGCTGTAATACTACTGTGTGAGACTGACGTGCGAATATTCGCATATACGAAAATTAGTATATGCTAATTTTCGCATATGCGAATTTTCGCGTGTGTTGATTTTGTGTTTGCTAATATTCACATATGCTAATGTTCGCATACGCGAATGTTCGTATGTGCGAAAATAAAACGAGAGTATAACGAATATGCGAATATCCGCGAATATATGACGAATATTCGTCCATATATTCGCGAATATTCGCGAATTCGAATATGGCCTATGCCGCTCAACACTAACTGTGACTTATTGTGTGTGTCTGTTTAGTTATTATTTCTGTTAGTGTGTGTGATTCCATACAGTGTCCCAACCTTTGTCTGTATTATAGTTTATTTTGTTGGAATTGAGTAGGAATTGTCATGTCTTTGCTGCAAAGGGATCCCCAGGAGCCGGCAGAGGCCTATCACCGGCAGAGGCGGGACATTGCTGCGGCCGATGATTCACTGACGGCTCTGTCACAGCATGAGGATCGCAGCAGAGGACCCCGAAGCCGTTACCTGTAGCAACGGGGGGAACATATGAAGGTAAGTCAAAGTTTATTTTGTTTATTTTTGCAACCCTGGGCAAAGGAATATGTCACATTCATTATTACAGATGTCCCTTAACTGTGACAGAGAACAGAAGCCGATCAGAAGCCCTGCGCTCACAATTCATTCATTTCCATGTAATGTGGGGGGGGGGGGGGTTATCAGGAAGCAGAGGAGCGCCCGTGGGTCACATATGACTAGTTCCCTGATGTGGGGACAGCGCTGCAGCTTTCAATTCATTCATTTCCAGTTAACCCTTGCAGGGACTTGGCTTGGGGGGTGGGGGCTGGGGTTAGGAAGCAGAGCAGCGCCCGCGTGTTACATTGTGGGGATAGCGCGCTGCGGCAGGAAATTCATTCATTCCCTGATGTGGGGACTGTGGGGTGAGAAGCTGACAGTGAGGGTGGGAGGACTATAATAATGAGCAGGGTCGGGAAAGGGAGTGCTATGGGGGAAAGAAAAAAAACGCCCACAGGGCTGGGCGGCAATGCAATACTGGTTGGGCAGGGCACTGAAAGAGGAGACAGTGTGGTGTCCCGGTACCGTACACGTAGTGTACCTTCTGTTGTAAGTCCCCAAATTCAGAGTTCCTCCGTACTGATAGGATGTTCTTAGTGGGATAACCCCCAGTCACCTCTTCCTTCTGTAATTTTATGTGTTTGTAATATATATATAATGTATAGTGTAAATATTGCTTCCAGTACCTTAGTTCACAAGATTAATAGTTAGATTGTTTGCTAAGATTAAGGACCTTCCAGGTCAGGTGCTCATGTCACATGTTGTACCACAATGCTTTGTATTAGGACTGACAGGTCTGGAGGACCAATAAGCTTGAAACCCGCCCCTTCTGATATAAGGGTGCTGTTACCCAATCATTGCTCTCTTTCCCTTGGGAAATGACAGCGAGCGGAGCTCTGTGTATACCTGCAAGACAAATCTAGGCTTGAAGCCTGCTAACTTCAGCCGAATACAAAACCGTGAGTTCAATCTAACTCAATCCTGATCCTACGTGACTGCTGGACCTAAACAATTCCCCTAAATCCAGTGGAACAGCGAAAAGCAATTACTAGTGAGGAACCTAAATTCCGGTCCCCTGTAAAGACTGTTACTACGTTTAACCTGCATAAAATCTGCAGTAAGGTTATATTCAGTTTACTAAAACTCTGGTTGCGGACAATCCTTTATTCCTCCCTATTGTTCCTGGGACGGGTGGCGGTAGGATACATATACAGAGAGGAACCCGCACCCTGGCATCACGATAGTTAAGGGTTAATCCAACACCCTTTCATCACTGCACAGCTACACACTACCCTACACCTCCAAGCTACCACATAGCTTTTTGGCGTCACGAACAGGATACGGGTGTGTGCCTACAGCTGTTGCCACTGTTTAAAGTGTATTCCCCCCATTTAAAGGACTGTATTAATGTACTGTGATAAATCTCTGCATACTGCGAATAGGTGTATGCACACAAGTTAACGGGACTGTGCTAATATTGTTGTGTGTAAGAAGTGGGGAGGCGAAAATGTATTTGCTGCAAAGATGTGTAAAGTGCGTAGTGAAGCCATGCTACAATCCTCTGGGCCATACAGTATTGCAGGGGTTAACAGCTTACCCGAAAAGCGTGTGAAGAATGCCCGCACTGCTCCACGACCCGCCCCTGGGCGTGGCTACCAAGTACACTTGTCGCAGCCAAAGGGGAACTTAAAGTCACTGCTGTTGTTTGCCAGGGGACCAGAAGTTGGGGCTTCACAGATGACGTCCTTCCAGTCAGCAGCCATTTTGGAGAAGCCCAAGATAAAAGGAGCACTGCATAGCAACTTCTTCAGTCTGCACAAGGAAGAGGAGAGTTCAGACATGGCGGAGAGCAGCGTTCCACGTGGCAAGAGTCCAAAGATGGCGCTGGAGCAGCGAAAAGTTGTGGCGGTCACAGCCCAACTATTCCAAGAACTTGCCGACCGTCTGCAGCAGTTGTCGCTGAACACGGAGGGGGCCTGTGACCTACCCCCATTGCCCGATGACGATGACTGGCCAGCCACCCCTCCGGGGGGGATCTTCAGGGACATCAAGAGCGGCATCACAGGTGAGACTGTCCCCTCACCACCGGACATGGGGATCCTGGGCCAAGATTCCGAAGGAGGAGTCTTCTATGAGTACCCCGGCGGAAGCCGCATTTTCATCCTCCTCGAGCCCAGAGCCAGAAGTACCCCTGTCCCAAATAACCCTGCCGAGTGCACAACCGCGCTCACCTCCTCTGCCTAAGTGGGTGTTTGGGGACGAACCGGATCTCATCCAGTATATGCACGAAACTGTTCTCCCTGAGCCTGGGAAGTCACTCCCACCGATCCCCACGGCACAGAAGGAGAGGGCCCGCAGGGAGGCCGAAATGGCTAAGCTTGTGGAACAGCTCAAAGCTCAACATAGGGAACTCTATGAAGTCTGTTCATCTCCCCTATGAAGAAAGGGTCCACCAGCAGCAAAATACCAAAGATCTGGAGGCCCTCTATATCCGCATGTGAGACCACCCCCGAGAAGGGGAAACACCGTTAGAGAACCGCCGCGCCACGGTGGCTAAATTCGACAAGGCCAGGGGATATGGTACTCTCCTTGATTGTAAGACAGGGAGTACCATCCTGGTGAACAGAAGGGCCGTCCAAAGGGAGTATCTTCACAAAAATACCACTCCCTGGAAGTTGGAGAAATAGTAGAATATACACTGGTCCAGAGTCTAAGGGGTGAGTGGGCTGCAGCGGTCACGAGGCCAAAGAACCCCACACAGATCCCCTTCAAGTATTTCCCCTCAGATGACTGGGAGGCTGATCCGCATGGACTGAGGCCGAAGAGGTCCACCCCTATTGCCTCCAACAAGAGATTTCTTCCCACCACGACCGGATGTTTCCATGTCTTGTAATGTGCCCAGGCCTACTCCTACATAGGAGGTTTGGCCTAAACTGCGGGCACCCACCACAGTGCCGCGGCCTACTCCTACTGAGGAGTAGTGTTGAGCGGCATAGGCCATATTCGAATTCGCGAATATATGGACGAATATTCGTCATATATTCGCGAATATTCGCATATTCGTAACATCTGCGGTTTACTTTCGCATATGCGAAAATTCGCGTATGCGAAATTTAATATATGCAAAAATTAGCATAAACTGAAATTAACATAGTCGAAAATTCGCATATGCGAAAATTTGCATATGCGAAAATTCACACACCTGTCTCACACAGTAGTATTAGAGCCTTCTTTACACCACACAAGCTGGAAACAGAGAGGGATGATCACTGTGATGTGTACTGTGAAAAGAAAAAAAAATATTCGTAATTCCGAATATATAGTGCTATATTCGCGAATTCGTGAATATGCGATATTCGCGAATAAAATTCGCATTGCGAATATTCGCTAGCAACACTACTGAGGAGGTTTGGCCGGACCAACCGGCACCAACGAGAACAGCAGCCATTAATTTTATGGTAAATATTAACCCCACTGTGTTTCAGTCTACCCTGTCCAATGTTGCTTGGGACACCACCATCAACCCCGTCAAGGGGTCCTCATCCCATCCTGACTCCCAGAGGCGCAAGAGTGTCACCAAGAGAGGAGGGCGTGTCAGGAAGGGGTTTATTTGAAGCCTGCTTTGATTTTTTTTCTGGTTGTTGTTGTTCAACTCCATCTTTATAGACTCATGCAACGTTGAAGTAGGTGCCTAGCAGGACTATGCTACAACAGTTACATAGTTACATAGTTAGTATGGTTGAAAAAAGACATACGTCCATCAAGTTCAACCAGGGAATTGAAGGGAAGGGTGTAAGGGGATAAGGGGAAGGGATGTTGTTTTATAATTCTGCATAAGCATTAATGTTATTTTGTTCCAGGAATGTATCTAACCCTGTTTTAAAGCTATTAATTGTTCCTGCTGTGACCAGTTCCTGAGGTAGACTGTTCCATAAATTCCCAGATCTTATGGTAAAGAAGGCGTGTCGCCCCTTTAGACTAAACCTTTTCTTCTCCAGACGGAGGGAGTGCCCCCTCGTTCTTTGGGGCGGTTTAACCTTGAACAGTTTTTCTCCATATTTTTTGTATGGGCCATTTATATGCTTAAATACGTTTATCATATCCCCCTTAAACGTCTCTTCTCAAGACTAAACAATTGTAACTCCTTTAATCGTTCCTCGTAGCTAAAATGTTCCTTGCCCCATATTAGTTTAGGCGCACGTCTCTGCACCCTTTCCAGCTCCGCAGTGTCCCTTTTAAGGACAGGCGACCAAAACTGAACATCATATTCCAGGTGAGGCCGTACCAATGCTTTATAAACGGGGAGTATTATGTCCCTGTCCCTCGAGTCCATGCCTCTTTTGATACATGACAATATCCTGCTGGCTTTGGAAGCAGCAGCCTGACATTGCATGCTATTCTGAAGTCTGTGATCTACAAGTACACCCAGATCCTACTCTACCAGTGAATCTGCCAGTTTTATCCCCCCTAAGACATATGACGCATGCATGTTCTTAGTACCCAGATGCATAACTTTACATTTATCCACATTAAACCTCATTTGCCAAGTGGATGCCCAGACACTTAGTCTATCTAAGTCATCTTGTAACCTATACACATCCTCTATGGAGTGTACCGTGCTACAAAGCTTGGTGTCATCTGCAAAGATAGAAACAGAGCTGTTAATGCCATCCTCTTTATCATTGATAAATAAATTAAACAACAGCGGGCCCAGTACAGAACCTTGGGGTACACCACTAATAACCGTGGACCAATCAGAGTACGAATTATTGACCACAACTCTCTGGGTACGATCCATGAGCCAGTGTTCAATCCAGTTACAATCTAAAGTTTCCAAACCCAAAGACCTTAACTTACCTGTCAGACGTCTATGAGGGACAGTATCAAACGCTTTAGCAAAATCCATAAACACTATATCCACAGCCATTCCTCTGTCAAGGCTTCTACTCACCTCTTCATAAAAGCAAATTAGATTGGTTTGACAACTTCTATCCTTAGTAAACCCATGCTGGCTATCACTTATAATACAATTATCCCCTATGTATTCCTGTAGGTAATCCCTTATAAGTCCTTCAAACAATTTACCCACACTGCACGTTAAACTTACCGGTCTATAATTTCCTGGGGAAGACCTAGAGCCCTTCTTGAAGATTGGTACCACATTCGCCTTGCGCCAGTCCCTTGGCACAATACCAGACACCAGAGAATCTCTAAATATCATGAACAAGGGTACAGTTCTCTCTAAGAACTCTTGGGTGTAATCCATCTGGTCCTGGAGATATGCTTACATTTACTTTACTTAACTTACCTTGCACCATCTCTACATTAAGCCAGTTCAGTACATTACATGATGTGTTACCAGCACTGACCTGTCCAATGTCAGTTCCTCCTTCTTCCATAGTATATACAGAACTAAAGAACCCATTCAGTATCTCCGCCTTCTCTTGATCGCCCGTGACAACCTCCCCATTATCATTATTAAGGGGTCCTACATGCTCTGTCCTTGTTTTTTTTGTATTTATATATCTAAAAATATATTTAGGATTAGTTTTGCTTTCTTTGGCCACTTGTCTCTCATTTTAAATTTTTGTCATTTTTATTACATTTTTACAGATTTTATTACGTTCTTTGTACTGTTTAAATGTTACATCTGACCCATCAGCTTTGTATTTTTTAAAAGCCATTTTTTTGTTGTTTATTGCTCTTTTAACATCATGTGTCAGCCATGTAGGATTTAGTTTTAATCGTTTATATTTGTTCCCCTTTGGTATATATTTAGCTGTATAGTTATTTAGAGTTTATTAAAAAATTTCCCATTTACCTTCTGTATCAGTATTTGAGAACACCTCCCCCCAGTCTATGCCCTGTAGTGCAGCTCTCAGCCTTTTTAAAGTTATATGTTTTTGCCTTCCCCAACTGTCTTTGTTTTCTACATTTTAAATCAAAAGTAACTATATTGTGGTCGCTATTACCAAGGTTTTCCTGCACAGTTACATTACCAACCAGCTCTGCGTTGTTGGAAATGATCAGATCCAACAAGGCATCACTTCTTGTTGGGTCCTCCACAAACTGGCCCATAAAATTATCCTGCAATAAATTTAGGAATTTTCTCCCCTTTGTAGTTTTAGCCAGCCCCCAACCCCAATCTATATCAGGATAGTTAAAATCTCCATTATTACCACTGTACCTGCCCGGGCGGCCCTCTCTATTTGTTTATGCAGCCGACCTTCTATCTCTTCAGTGATATTAGGGGGTCTGTAGATTACACCAAATACAATTTTTTTCAGTATTTCCCTCCTTTTGTAATTCTACCCACAACGATTCCACATCCTCAAAATCATCACACACTATGGCATCGTTCACACTGACTTTCATACCACTTCTAACATACAGACAGACTCCTGTTCGTTCTGTCCTTGCGAAACAATGTAAACCCCTGCAGATTAACAGCCCAGTCATGCGAGGAGTCCAGCCATGTCTCAGTGACCCCAACTATATCAATATGTTCCTCCAGTATCAAGGCCTCAAGCTCCCCCATTTTATTTGCTAGGCTTCTGGCATTTGTGAACATACACTTTACATTTCCATAAAGTTTTACACATATAGTCTCACTAATATGATTTTCTGAGTTATTGGGGTTAATGTTATTATTTGAGTTATAAGGGCTAATTGTACTATTTAAGTTAATGGGACTAATGGGATTTTTTGAGTTATTGGGTCTAACCTTATTATTTAAGTTATTGGGGCTAATGGGATTTTTTCCGTTATTGGGTCTAACGTTATTATTTAAGTTATTGGGGCTAATGGTATTTTTTGAGTTAATGGGGCTTATTGTAGTTATTGAGTTATGGGGGCTAATGGAATTTTTTGAATTATTGGGGTTACAATTTTTCGGGCTACATTTATTTTTACGGCTGTTTTGTAACCAGTTAATAATGCAACCGTAACCAGTTCCAGTTAATAATGCATCCACCAAGCTTGTGCCTGGCCATTGGACAAGAGACTCCTGGTCCATAGGAGATTCGTAAGTGTGTGCCCGGCTAAGTCGTAGTAGCCGTGTTTTGTGGACTCCTAGCACAGATGGACTGTTGATCATTGTGTGCCTGTTTATATATACATACAGATCATCTATAAAGTAATATATTGTGTCCCTGCGTGGATAATTTGCACTTCTATCAGGTGAATGCACCTATCAATTTTTGTGTCCTCCAATAAATGTGTGTTTAAAGGTTAAACCAATGTAAATGGTTAATGTACAGGGATTTCACCTCTGTACACTTGTACACAAAATTTTAAGGGTGTTGTAGTAGCTGTATTCAGGTGGCTCTCTCAGCTCCACTGAGAGTAACATCATTCATTAACAACACTCATCGCTAACACCTACTCAGGGTATTCTACCTTTCAGATACCAAGACTGACTTCCAAATAATTTCATGTACACATAGTGCATATCCTCACTTCTCTAGTGTACTTACCTCACCATAATTTATGTACACAAAATATATATATCTCACTCTTCAAGTAACTTAACACAAATATTTAGGTACTGTAACATGTCATTATTCAGTTCCATACCACTGTTTGCATACTAACTTGTTCTTTTTCTTTCTACGTGTTCAGGATGCTCTTCCTTGCCAGAAGGCGCTCCTGTAAGCCTAAGTGTATACACGTATTCAGTAAGGTAACCTATGTCAGGTTTATCTAGGAAGAGTTCTAGGGATAAGTGTATAGCAAATGGACCCTAGTAGCCAGGTATTGGTCAAATAACCTCAGGCAAGCCAGTACATCACCAGTGTGCATAACAGGTAACTAATGTTGTATAAATAAAAACATAAAGTGAGATTCAAATATCTTAGTAAATATATCCATAACAGTCTAGTCAAAAGAAGAAACATAAATAATAAAAGTCAGTAAATAATAGGATGTATCTCCTGTGTAATAATGTCATCCTGTTCGTGAATTCATGGACAATACAATCCTGTTCATGAGTTTACTAGCTTTCATGTTTGTATACTAAAGTGATATAGTATAATTTTGTTGGTCTATATAAAAAAAATATATATAATATATATATAAAAAAATTTTTTAATATTCAGAGCCTGCAAGGACTTTTATCAAAAACAAGGACTCTTTTATTATCTGCTGATACAGCCTTATTAAAAGGACATTTCACAATATGCCCAGGACTGTTTAGAAACTTTCAGTACTTCATCCCTCTGTCTCAGGGGACAGTCATCGAGGTCGACTCATTTCAAGTAAGGGGGTTTGTGGTGTCCCGGTACCGTACACGTACTGTACCTTTTGTTATAAGTCCCTTAAGTCAGAGTTCCTCCGTACTGATAGATGCTCTTAGTGGGATAACCCCTAGTCACCTCTTCCTTCTTTAACCCCTTAAGGACTCAGGGTTTTTCCGTTTTTGCACTTTCGTTTTTTCCTCCTTGCCTTTTAAAAATCATAACCCTTTCAATTTTCCACCTAAAAATCCATATTATGGCTTATTTTTTGCGTCGCCAATTCTACTTTGCAGTGACATTAGTCATTTTACCCAAAAATGCACGGCGAAACAGAAAAAAAAATCATTGTGCGACAAAATCGAAAAAAAAAAACGCCATTTTGTAACTTTTGGGGGCTTCCGTTTCTACACAGTGCATATTTCGGTAAAAATTACACCTTATCATTATTCTGTAGGTCCATACGGTTAAAATGATACCCTACTTATATAGGTTTGATTTTGTCGCACTTCTGGAAAAAATCATAACTACATGCAGGAAAATGTATACGTTTAAAAATATCATCTTCTGACCCCTATAACTTTTTTATTTTTCCACATACAGGGCAGTATGAGGACTCATTCTTTGCACCGTGATCTGAAGTTTTTATTGGTATGCTTTTTGTTTTGATCAGACTTTTTGATCACTTTTTATTCGTTTTTTAATGGTATAAAAAGTGACCAAAATACGCTTTTTTGGACTTTGGAATTTTTTTGCGCGCACGCCATTGACCGTGCGGTTTAATTAATGATATATTTTTATAGTTCGGACATTTATGCACGCGGCGATACCACATATGTTTATTTATTTATTTTTTTTACACTGTTTTATTTTTTTATGGGAAAAGGGGGTTGATTCAAACTTTTATTAGGGAAGGGGTTAAATGACCTTTATTAACGCTTTTTTTTTTTACATTTTTTTGCAGTGTTATAGGTCCCATAGGGACCTATAACACTGCACACACTGATCTCCTATGCTGATCACTGGCGTGTATTAACACGCCTGTGATCAGCATTATAGGCTCTTGACTGCTCCTGCCTGGATCTCAGCCATGGAGCAGTCATTCGTCGATCGGACACCGAGGAGGCAGGTAAGGGCTCTCCCGGTGTCCGGCCAGCTGTTCGGGATGCCGCGATTTCACCGCGGCGGTCCCGAACAGCCCGACTGAGCAGCCGGGTCACTTTCAGTTTCACTTTAGAAGCGGCGGTCAGCTTTGACCGCCGCTTCTAAAGGGTTCATACCGCACATCGCCGCGATCGGCGATGTGTGGTATTAGCCGCGGGTCCCGGCCGTTGATGAGCGCCGAGACTGACGCGATATGATGCAGGATCGCGGCGCGATCCCGCTTCATATCGCGGGAGTCGGCGCAGGACGTAAATATACGTCCTGCGTCGTTAAGGGGTTAATTTTATGTGTTTGTAATATATACAATGTATAGTGCAAATATTGCTTCCAGGACCTTAGGTCACATGATTAATAATTATATTGTTTGCTAAGGATAAGGACCTTCTAGGTCAGGTGCTCATGTCACATGTTGTACCACAATGCTTTGTATTAGGACTGACAGGTCTGGAGGACCAATAAGCTTGAAGCCCGCCCCTTCCGATATAAGGGCGCTGTTACCCAATCATCGCTCTCTTTCCCTTGGGATATGACAGCGAGCGGAGCTCTGTGCATACCTGCAAGACAAATCTAGGCCTGAAGCCTGCTAACTTCAGCCGAATACAAAACCGTGAGTTCAATCTAACTCAATCCTAATCCTACGTGACTGCTGGACCTAAACAATTCCCCTAAATCCAGTGGATCAGCGTAAAACAATTACTTCAAGCTTATTCCCTACAAAATCCCAACTAAACCAGTGAGGAACCTAAAGTCTGGTCCTCTGTAAAAACTGTTACTATGTTACTATGTTTAACCTGCATAAAATCTGCAGTAAAGTTATCTTAAGTTTACTTAAACTCTGTTTGCAGACAATCCTTTATTCCTCCCTATTGTTCCTGGGACGGGATATGGATACATATACAGAGAGGAACCCGCACCCTGGCGTCACAACAGTTAAGGGTTAATCCAACACCCTTTCATCACTGCACAGCTACACACTACCTACCCTACAGCCCCAAGCTACCACAACAGGTTACAATTCTAAAAACAGGAGAGAAGGCACTCCATAGGGTAATACCACCGGAGATAGGGGAGAGTAAAAGCTGATTTAAAACTGCTCACCCTGGGTGGTTGTGTAGCAACAACATACACAACAATGGGAATAGCTTGGATACAATGGTCCGTCTGCAGCCCTCCTGGTGTGGAATCCACAATGTGTACATGCGAGGGAAGGCTTCAGTAATTAGTACAGGAGTACGACGAGTACTGAACGGACCCAGGACACAGCAGGTAGGAAAATAAAATCCAATTTATTTGATGCAAATAAACAGATAAATAGCAAACTGTGTCTCACAATTTAATGTATGAACAATGGGGAATTGTTTCGAGGTTTGTGTGTAAACTGAAAGGAAACAATTAAATTGTTCCCTATCATTCTACAGCATAAACATTTTTTTTATGCTGTAGAATTCCCCATTGTTCATATATTAAATTGTGAGCCACAGTTTGCCATTTATCTACTCACTTGTAGTTGCGGTTTGCAGTACGTTGGCCGCACCATTCAGATGGTGCAGTCACGCATGTGCAAACATCGCTCAAATATTAAGAATACATTTTTATTACATTGTGTGTCACGTCATCTCACAATTACTCACCCAGGTATTGCGGATTCATTGTCTCTCATTATATTGGAAACTATACCGAGTGATTGTCCTAATCGATTCCAGCGATTAATTACCATATTTATCGGCGTATAATACGCACTTTTTAGGCAAAATTTTTTAGCCTAAAGTCTATGTGCGTGTTTTACGCCGATACACCCCCAGGAAAGGCAGGGGGAGAGAGGCCGTCGCTGCCCGCTTCTCTCCCCCTGCCTTTCCTGGGGTCTAGAGCCCTGCTGCCGGCCCTTCTCTCCCCCTGGCTATCGGCGCCGCTGCCCGTTCTCTCCCCCTGACTATCGGTGCCGGCGCCCTATTGCCGGCGCCGATAGCCAGGGGGAGAGAAGGGGCAGTGGCACCCATTGCCGGCGCCGCTGCCCCGTTGCCTCCCCGCATCCCCGGTGGCATAATTACCTGTTGCCGGGGTCGGGCCCGCGCTGCTGCAGGCCTCCGCCGTGCGTCCCCTGCGTCGTTGCTATGCGCTGCCTGCAGCAGCGCGGACCCGACCCCGGCAGCAGGTAATTATGCCACCGGGGATGGGGGGAGGCAACGGGGCAGCGGCGCCGGCAATGGGTGCCGCTGCCCCTTCTCTCCCCTTGGCTGTCGGCGCCGCTTCTCTCCCCCTGGCTATCGGCGCCGGCAATGGGGGGAGAGAACGGGCAGTGGCGCCGATAGCCAGGGGGAGAGAAGGGCCGGCAGCAGGGCTCTAGACCCCAGGAAAGGCAGGGGGAGAGAAGCGGGCAGCGACGGCCTCTCTCCCCCTGCCTTTCCTGGGGGTGTATCGGGGTATACACGCGCACACACGCACCCTCATTTTACCATGTATATTTGGGTAAAATACTTTTTTTACCCAAATATCCTTGGTAAAATGATGGTGTGTGTTATAGGCCGGTGCGTGGTATACCCCGATAAATACGGTAATCGCAAATTGTTTTGGATTTTCAAGTTAACCACACTTTCCCCGCAGGGTTTAAATGAGAACATTGAAAATGTACGATAATATTCCTATATATTATATATTTATCTGTAAAGTATATTTTGCATATTTTGTATAATATTTTTCTTACATCAAATCGTCCTGTTATATGATATATTTTTTTATATCTTTTGTTCATATTGATTGTATTTATTGTATACTCTATATACTCTGTTAGCCAGATCAAATATATAGTTTATATGTATTTTTTAACATTGTGAACATTGTATACCTCTCATGGGTTAATGTGTGGTAACCAAGTGGTTAACTTGGTCCTATTTATACCTACCCCCTTCCCTTATTTGTCATGCCTGATGAATCTGTGCTTGCACAGGAAAACGCGTTGCATCAAATAAATTGGATTTTATTTTCCTACCTGCTGTGTCCTGGGTCCGTTCAGCGCCGACGTACTCTTGTACTCCTTACTGAAGCCTTCCCTCGCATGTACAACAGGTTACAAGGCATGCTGGTAGCTGTAGTTTCTGAAGCAAAGGCAAAATGGAAATAGATGCTACACTACATGGACACACTTGTGCAAAGAAAGGAAAAGAAAGACAAACAAAGGGCAAGCAGGAGACCAGAGATAAGAAGAAAACTCACCTGCAAGGGTAAGTAGAAACTGAAAAAACACATTGGCCACCGGAGTACCCCTTTAAGTTCTGTGGATGCTTTATTTTCTGCTATGGGTCTTCTTTATGATCAACCTGACCATGCAGCCTTTGCATAGTCTCAGCTGGTTAATCTTAAGCAGGGGCGAAGATCGGCTGAGAAGTATTGTGCAGATTTTCGAAAATGGTGTACAGTATCTGGTTGGAATGATCCAGCCCTTAGGTGTCAGTTCAGACTAGGTTTATCTGACTCCTTAGAACAGGCCATGACTTTAGCGGTACAACTTGACAGACATTTAAGAGAGAGAAGACGTGAACAGTCTGTTTCTTCTGTTTCTAACTCTCCTTCCTCCATGTTGTCTTCGTTACCTATCTCTTATGTCCCTTCTGAGGATCATCTCAGGAGAGAAAATCTATCTGGAAGAAAGACAACTCATGTTTCTTTTGTGGAGAGATGGGACATCGGATACAGAATTGTTCCAAACGTCAGCAGCCCGAAAAATGCCAGCACCTAAATGACACAAGGGGAAATCATTTAGGTGCACAGGTATTCCCGAAATTGTCTTCTAAACTCTTGTTGCCAGTCCAAATATTTTTTCTTGAAAAAACTATGTCTGGTAAAGCGTTTGTTGATTCAGCTTCTGCTGCTAATTTTGTTTATCTGAATTGTATTAAGTCTTTGAATTTACCCTTAAAATTGTTAGAGAACCTTATTCCCATTGCTGGAGGGGATTACACACCCTTGTCAGAGGGTTGTGTCTATTCTTCCTCTCCAGAAGTGGGATTACTAGTTGGTTCAAATTTTTGGTTCTGGAAAATTTGTCGGTAAATGTGATTTTGGGGTTACCCTGGTTAAGAAAACATAATCCTGTCCTTGACTGGTCTTCCGGGGAACTCATCAAGTAGGGGTCTGAATGTATAAACAAATGCATTACCACTTGTATTGCAATTCTCGGTGTGGCCCAAAGTAATTTTCCAGAATTTATTTTAGATTTTTATGATGTTTTATTTTTTTTTCTGAGGAGGCCTCCTCTGCTTTGCCTCCACACCAATATTATGACTGTGCTATTTAACTTGTACTTGATGAAAATTATCCTAAAGGGCGAATTTATAATTTGTCTGATCCTGAAAGAGGATTTATGAAGGAATATATTCAGTCAAGTTTGCAAAAACATAACTTGAAGATTCAAAGGAGACAATGGCAACTCACCAATACTGGTCAATTCAATCTTTATTCAGCGATATCCATGTGCAAATACAAGCACTGAGGCGGGGAGCTGCTGAGCTGTTAAGCAGGAGTAAGGAGTCAGCGCGACAGCTGTTTCCTACGTCACCACGTACTTCATCAGGCGTCTGAGATCAGAGGATCCAGGTAGGGTTAAATCCCCTTTTGCCTCTCCTTAATTAGGCTACACCTGTCACAAAAAAGAACTTAAATCATTCCTATCATTTAGGCCCATAGGACCTAGAGCGTCTAGTTTTAAAATCCACTTAGCTTCACTCTGCAGGAGTAGGTTATTCCTATTTCCTCCTGCAGACGGCATATTAACTATTTCTAGCCCTGCAAACCTCAACAATGTTCCATCATTATTATGGGTCTTTCATGTGAGCTATTAGTCTGGGGGCACCATGTCCTGTTCTGAGGGAGTATAAATGCTCCCGAATTCTAATCTGTAGTTGCTGGACTGTCTTGCCAATGTAACACAATCCGCAAGGACAGATTAACGCATAAACCACATGAGTACTGCGGTATGTTACTAATCTAGTCTGAACACGGATGTATCCACCCAATCTAACAACTTTTTTGGCTATGTTCAGACTGCAGTAATTGCATGTACCGCATGGATAGTTACCTTTTGGAGCAATATCTGTTAACCAGTTGCTGTTTTCTTTTTTGTTTATTGTTACAGTTTGTTTTAATTTGTCTCATATTGTAATATTTTTTCTATACGTTATTAAAGGTTTTTTTTCCAAGTAATTTCTTGCAATTCTGTATCTGCTTCCAACATGTACCAATTTCTTCTTATTGCGTTAGCTATGATTTTGTTCATATTACTGTTGCCGAATGCAAAAGAGAATCTTTTTTCGTTTTTATTTAGTCTACTTTTATTTTCTAGTAGTTTGTTTCTAGGGGCATTTTCTGCTTTTCTGAAGCCTTCTTCAATAATTTTTTCTGTATACTGTCTTTCTTTAAGTCTGTTTTTGAGTTCTATTGCTTGATCTTTATAAGTTTCTTGAGTACTATCATTTCTTTTTAATCTTAAGAATTGGGAGTATGGAATACTTTTTTTGACGTGATAAGGGTGTGAACTAGCATTTTTGTTGTATTTTTACGGTACCCTTTTGTTTTTAGTTGATTATGTTCTGTATATATTGTTACGTCTAAAAAATCCAACTGCGTATTCCCCCAAACACTAGTAAACAACATATTTTCTGTATTAATTTTGTTTAAATATTTTACAAAATCTGAACAAGAATCCTCCTCTCCTTCCCAAACAATTAAGATATTGTCCACAAACCGTAGGATGAGTTTGATATTTTTGATAAATGGGTTATTTTCCGGAAAAATTTATTTGCGTTCAAACATGGTGAGAAATAGATTTGCATAAGTGCAGGAGACGGGGTTCCCCATAGCGGTCCCATTCGTCTGCCTGTACCAGTTCTCGCCATGTTTGAACGCATTATTAGTGTGGATGAATGATGCATTACATGTAAAATCTATAAAACCCGAGGACTTGTCAGTAAATGCTAATAACTCTATGATAGCCTGTACACCCGCATCATGGGGAATGCGGGTGTACAGGCTCTCTACGTCAATTGATGCTAAATGGTAAGTTTCATTCCATACAAATGTATCTAAGTGTTGCAGTAAATCACCAGTATCCTTCAAATATGTTGTGGTATATTTGAAGAGAGGTCTAAGTAACCAATCAGCATATTCAGAAAACGCTTCGGTCACAGAGCCAATTCCGGCGACGATGGGTCGTCCTGGGGGTTGGCTCTGTGACTTGTGCGTTTTATTCAAAAAAATACCATTTAGGGAATTTAGGAAAATCAGGTATAAGCCGTTCAGCAGTTTTGTGGGAAATTAAACCCTTCTCAACTTGAATTCTTAAAAAAGACCGTAAGATATTCAATATGCGTGGTGTAGGATTTGCATTCAAGATTTCATATGTTTCTTTGTTATTTAGTAAACAGTTACTTTCAAGAGTAACGTAATCAGAGGACATTACAACTGTACCTCCTTCCTTATCTGCCTTACTAATTTTCAGGTTTGGCCTATTTTTTAACCATTTAAGGTCTCTTGTTTCACCTTCTGATAAGTTGCTGTTGACACTAGGGTATATTAAGGCTTTTACCTCTTTCACCACAGCTCTTTCAAACAGATCGATTGAACTGCCTGGTTGAACTTGTGGTGAAAATTTTGATTTATTACCTCCTTTAAAGTGTCTTCTGCTAATTCTTCAAACATTTTTGTGTAATTAAACTCTTCCTCTGAGAATGTGCTTACTGGGCTAATACCGAGAGGCCCTATAATACTAGGGATTTCTCCTTCTAATGGCTCCTGTGTTGTAATATTTTTATTTTTACCCTCTTTAAAGAAAAATTTATGCAGATTGATTTTTCGTAATGCTTTCTAAAAATCTATTTCAAATTGTACTGCATCGAATTCTTCATTCAGTCCAAAATTAAGTCCCTTTGCCAACAGAGAGATACGGTCCTCAGATAGTGGAACCTCGGTTAGATTTATCACACTATTCTTTTTTACTTCCTCCAAGACACATTCTTGCGTTTTTTGTTGTCCGTCTCTTCTTTTTCTTCCCTCTTCTTGTTCGTTTCCTAAAGGGGTTGGCTGAGGGTTAGAAATTTTTAATTGATTCATTCCAGTAGTTTCGTCTGACATACTGGTATCTGAGTCAGTGGTCCAGAAATCCAGATTTTGTTGTGTGAACAGGGTCTTGATCTTGCATTTCTTTTTGTTTGTTTCCGATTATTTCTTTTGGTATTCCAGGTGAAAACTTGTTTTTTATCAAAGTCCACTTTGTCCCTCATAAACTTTTCTCTTTTTTTTCTCTTTTATTTCAGCTTGAGTAAATAGTCTTTTTTTCTCAAGTTTTTTATAGAAACCATTTTTCTGTTGTTTCACCACAAGTTCAACCAGGCAGTTCAAACGATCTGTTTGGAAGAGCTGTGGTGAAAGAGGTAAAAGCCTTAATATACACTAGTGTCAACAGCAACTTATGATAAGGTGAAACAAGAGCCCTTAAATGGTTAAAAAATAGGCCAAACCTGAAAATTAGTAAAGCAGATAAGGGAGGAGGTACAGTTGTAATGTCCTCTGATTACGTCACTCTTGAAAGTAACCGTTTACTAAATAACAAAGAAACATATGAAATCTTGAATGTAAATCCTACACCACACATATTGAATAGCTTAC
This sequence comes from Hyla sarda, assembly GCF_029499605.1. Classification (NCBI taxonomy): domain Eukaryota; kingdom Metazoa; phylum Chordata; class Amphibia; order Anura; family Hylidae; genus Hyla; species Hyla sarda. The sequence continues at coordinate 165,692,443 of NC_079195.1, read as the reverse complement.
GGTCTTTTTTAAGAATTCAAGTTGAGAAGGGTTTAATTTCCCACAAAACTACTGAACGGCTTTTACCTGATTTTCCTAAATTCCCTAAATGGTATTTTTTTGAATAAAACGCACAAGTCACAGAGCCAACCCCCAGGACGACCCATCGTCGCCGGAATTGGCTCTGTGACCGAAGCGTTATCTGAATATGCTGATTGGTTACTTAGACCTCTCTTCAAATATACCCCTACATATTTGAAGGATACTGGTGATTTACTGCAACACTTAGATACATTTGTATGGAATGAAACTTACCATTTAGCATCAATTGACAAAGAGAGCCTGCACATCCGCATTCCCCATGATGTGGGTGTACAGGCTATCAGAGAGTTATTAGTATTTACTGACAAGTCCTCGGGTTTTATAGATTTTACATATAATGCATTATCATTCATCCTCACTAATAATGCGTTCAAACATGGCGAGAACTGGTACAGGCAGACGAATGGGACCGCTATGGGGACCCCCGTCTCCTACACTTATGCAAATCTATTTCTCGCCATGTTTGAATGCAAATAAATTTTTTCAGAAAATAACCCATTTATCAAAAATATCAAACTCATCCTACGGTTTGTGGACAATATCTTAATTGTTTGGGAAGGAGAGGAGGATTCTTTTTCAGATTTTGTAAAATATTTAAACAAAATTAATACAGAAAATATGTTGTTTACTAGTGTTTGGGGGAATACGCAGTTGGATTTTTTAGACATAACAATATATACAGAACATAATCAACTAAAAACAAAAGGGTACCGTTAAAAATACAGCAAAAAACATGTTATTGCATTATGCTAGTTTACACCCTTATCACCTCAAAAAAAGTATTCCATACTCACAATTCTTAAGATTAAAAAGAAATAATAGTACTCAAGAAACTTATAAAGATCAAGGAATAGAACTCAAAAACAGATTTAAAGAAAGAAAGTATCCAGAAAAAATTATTGAAGAAGGCTTCAGAAAAGCAGAAAATGTCCCTGGAAACTAACTACTAGAAAATAAAAGTAGACTAAATAAAAACGAAAAAAGATTCTCTTTTGCATTCGGCAACAGTAATATGAACAAAATCATAGCTAACGCAATAAGAAGAAATAGGTACATGTTGGAAGCAGATACAGAATTGCAAGAAATGACTTGTAAAAAACCTTTAATAACGTATACAAAAAATATTACAATAGGAGACAAATTAAAACAAACTGTAACAGCAAACAAAAAAGAAAACAGCAATTGGTTAACAGATATTGCTCCAAAAGGTAACTATCCATGCGGTACATGCAATTACTGCAGTCTGAACATAGCCAAACAAGTTGTTAGATTGGATGGATACACCCATGTTCAGACTAGATTAGCAACATGCCGCAGTACTCATGTGGTTTATGCGTTAATCTGTCCTTGCGGATTGTGTTACATTGGCAAGACAGTCCAGCAACTACAGATTAGAATTCGGGAGCATTTATACTCCCTCTGAACAGGACATGGTGCCCCCAGACTAATAGCTCACATGAAAGACCGATAATAATGATGGAACAGTGTTGAGGTTTGCAGGGCTAGAAATAGTTAATATGCCATCTGCAGGAGGAAATAGGAATAACCTACTCCTGCAGAGGAAAGCTAAGTGGATTTTAAAGCTAGATGCACTAGGTCCTATGGGCCTAAATGATAGGAATGATTTAAGTTCTTTTTTTGTAATGTTGTATTCATTTATTTGTTTTCTTTGAGTGTTATTTGTTGCTATGTGAATTGTACAGAGACAGGTGTAGCCTAATTAACCCCTTAGGGACCCAGCCATTTTATATCTTAGGACCAGAGCGTTTTTTGCACATCTGACCACTGTCACTTTAAACATTAATAACTCTGGAATGCTTTTAGTTATCATTCTGAATCCGAGATTGCTTTTTCATGACATATTCTATTTTAACATAGTGGTAAAAATTTTGTGGTAAGTTGCATCCTTTCTTGGTGAAAAATCCCAAAATTGGATGAAAAATTAGAAAATTTTGAATTTTTCTAACTTTGAAGCTCTCTGCTTGTAAGGAAAATGGATGTTCCAAATACATTTTTTTTATTCACATATACAATATGTCTACTTCATGTTTGCATCATAAAATTGACGTATTTTTACTTTTGGAAGACACCAGAGGGCTTCAAAGTTCAGCAGCAATTTTCCAATTTTTCACAAAATTTTCAAACTCAATATTTTTCAGGGACCAATTCAGGTTTGAAGTGGATTTGAAGGGTCTTCATCTTAGAAATACCCCACAAATGACCCCATTATAAAAACTGCACCCCCCAAGCTATTCAAAATTACATTCATTCAGCGTTTTCACCCTTTAGGTGTTTCACAAGAATAGCAGCAAAGTGAAAGAGAAAATTCACTATCTACATTTTTTGCACTCGCATGTTCTTGTAGACCCAATTTTAGAATTTTAACAAGGGGTAAAAGGAGAAAATCTATACTTATGTTTGTAGCCCAATTTCTCTTGAGTAAGGAAATACCTCATATGTCTATGTAAATTGTTCGGCGGGCGCAGTAGAGGGCTTAGAAGCGAAGGAGCGACAAGGGGATTTTGGAGAGTACGTTTTTCTGAAATGGTTTTTGGGGGGCATGTTGCATTTAGGAAGCCCCTATGGTGCCAGAACAGCAAAAAAAAAACACATGGCATACCATTTTGGAAAATAGACCCCTTGAGGAACGTAAAAAGGAATTAAGTGAGCCTTAATACCACACAGGTGTTTCACGACTTTTGCATATGTAAAAAAAAAACAAAACTTTTTTTCACTAAAATGTGTGTTTCCCCCCAAATTTAACATTTTTGAAGGGTTAATAGCAGAAAATACCCCCCAAAATTTGGAACCCCATCTCTTCTGAGTATGGAGGTACCCCATAGGTTGACCTGAAGTGCACTACAGGCGAACTACAATGCTCAGAAGAGAAGGAGTCAAATTTGGCTTTTTGAGAGCAAATTTTGCTCGGGGGCATGTCGCTTTTAGGAAGCCCCTATGGTGCCAGGACAGCAAAAAAAAAAAAAAAAACACATGGCATACCATTTTGGAAACTAGACCCCTTGAGGAACGTAACAAGGAATAAAGTGAGCCTTTATACCCGACAGGGGTTTCACAACTTTTGCATATGTAAAAAAAATTATATTTTTTTTCACTAAAATGTGTGTTTCCCCCCAAATTTCCCATTTTTGCATAGGTTAATAGCAAAAAAGACCCCCCAAAATGTGTAACCCCATCTCTTCTGAGTATGAAGGTATCCCATAAGTGGACCTGAAGTGCACTACGGGCGAACTACAATTCTCAGAAGAGAAGGAGTCACATTTGGCTTTTGGAGAGCAAATTTTGCTCGGGGGCATGTCGCATTTAGAAAGCCCCTATGGTGCAAGGACAGCAAAATAACTCCCACATGGCCTACCATTTTGGAAACTAGACCCCTTGAGGAACGTAACAAGGGGTACAGTGAGCATTTACCCCCCCACTGGTGTCTCTCAGATCTTTGGAACAGTAGGCTGTACAAAATTTTTAACTTGCACAGCCCACTGTTCCAAAGATCTGTCAGACACCAGTGGGGTGTAAATTCACTCATTACATTCCGTGAGGGGTGTAGTTTCCGAAATGGGGTCACATGTGGGGTTTAGGTTTTTTTGCGTTTGTCAAAACCGCTGTAACAATCACCATCCCTGTGCAAATCACCTCAAATGTACATGGTGCACTCTCCCTTCTGTGCCTTGTTGTGTGCCCCCAGAGCACTTTGCGCCCACATATATATCCACGTAGTCGGGAGAAATTGCATTACAAATTTTGGGGGGCTTTTTTCCCTTTTACCTCTTGTCAAAATGAAAAGTTTAGGGAAAAATTTATTTTTTTATACATACATGCTGGTTTAGACCCCAACTTCACCTTTTCATAAGGGGTGAAAGGAGAAAAGCCCTCCAAAATTTGTTAGGCAATTTCTCCCGAGTATGGCGATACCCCATATGTGGCCCTAAACTGTTGCTTTGAAATACGACAGGGCTCCAAAGTGAGAGCGCCATGTGCATTTGAGGCCTGAATTAGGGATTTGCATAGTGGTGGACATAGGGGTATTCTACGCCAGTGATTCCCAAACAGGGTGCCTCCAGCTGTTGCAAAACTCCCAGCATGCTTGGACAGTCAACGGCTGTCCGGAAATACTGGGAGTTGTTGTTTTGCAACAGCTGGAGGCTCCATTTTGGAAACAGTGGCGTACCAGACGTGTTTCATTTTTATTGGGGAGGGGAGGGGGGCTGTGTAGGGGTATGTGTATATGTAGTGTTTTTTACTTTTCATTTTATTTTATGTTAGTGTAGTGTAGTGTTTTTAGGGTACAGTCACACGGGTGGGGGATTACAACGAGTTTCCCGCTGCGAGTTTGAGCTGCCGCGCAAAATTTGCTGCATCGCAAACTTGCAGCCTGATAAGCCCTGTAAGCCCCTGCCCATCACTGTTAGCCCCCTGCCCATGTGAATGTACCCTGGGGGGGGGGGGAGGGGAACCTCCAGCTGTTGCAAAACTACAACCCCCAGCATGCAAGGTCTATCAGTGCAAGCTGGTAGTTATAGTTTTGCAACAGCTGGAGGCACACGGGTTGGGAAACACTGAGTTAGGAAACAGAAAATGTTTCCCAACCAGTGTGCCTCCAGTTGTTGCAAAACCACAACTCCCAGCATGCCCAGACAGCCGAAGGGCATATTGGGAGTAGTAGTTACGCAACAGCTGGAGGAGAACAGTTTGGGGACCACTGTGTAGTGGTGTCCAAGCTGTAGCCCTCCATATGTTGCAAAACTACAACTCCCAGTATGCCAAAACTGTCCAGACATGCTGGGAGTTGTAGTTCTGCAACATCTGAAGGGCCAGATGTTACAGAACTACAACTCCCAGCATGCCTGGACAGTAAGGGCATGCTGAGGATGTGTAGTTTTGCAACATCTGGAAGGGCACAGTGGTCTCCAAACTGTGGATCTCCAGATGTTGCAAAACTGCAACTCCCAGCATGCCCAGACGCCAAGGGCTGTCTGGGCATGCTGGGAGTTATAGTGTAAGGGGACCAGATGGAGCAGTCCAGATCGCTTTACGGCGATCTGGACTGCAGCAAAGGTCCCGCAATGCCGCCGAAGATCAACTCACCTTTCGCCACCTCCGCTGTCTCCGCTACCGCGATTCGGGTCTTCAGGGACAAGGTAGTGCCCCAGCACTCCTCCGTCACCCCGCGAAGTCCTCCGGTCTCGTCCCGTTCTCTCTCTGGACTTCCAGGGGCCGGGCAAGGCGGGAGGAAGCATTTCAGCAGGCATCCGCTTTGATCTCTGCCCGGCGCACGACAGGGACCGGAAAACGCCAGGACGTCCGGGGACGTCCTGAGTCCTTAAAGCCCAGGGTGCCAGGACATCCCCGGACGTCCTTGGTCCTTAAGGGGTTAATGAAAGGCAAAAGGGGATTTAACCTTACCTGGATCCTCTGATTTCAGATGCCTGATGAAGTATGTGGTGATGTAGGAAACAGCTGTCGCGCTGACTCCTTACTCCTGCTGAACAGCTCAGCAGCTCACCGCCTCAGTGTTTGTATTTGTACATGGATATCGCTGAATAAAGATTGAATTGACCGGTATTGGTGAGTTGCCATTGTCTCCTTTGAATCTTCAAGTTATGCCTTTGTGATAGCTAAACCACCACAATAGAGCACCACCGACATACCACAATACGTGCAGTTATTCCCTTGGAGTAGCGATGCCCTCCTGAAGCGTAGTTAACCCCACGTTAGCTGAATTGCCAGACTATACCTATTTTGAAGAAGTTTGCAAAAAGTTCATATTCGTCCATCAGTATCTCCTATGGGGGCAGGTTTATTCTTTGTGGCAACGAAGGATAGAGGGTTAATGATTTGCGGGCCGGCGTGACTCCACTGAGCCTTTAAATATTATGTGCACCTTTATGATGTACAGTGCCTGTTCTTCGCTTCTTTCTTCTCCTGGTGCTGAAGACGCTCTGCTTTCACTAGAGGCAGAGAGCTCTCTCCCTGCCTCTAGCACTGTACAGGCACACTGAGCTGGTGGCAGAAACTGGAGTGAGTGCTTTCTCTCTGCCTCTAGTGAAATTTGTATATATATATATATATATATATATATATATATATATATATATATATATATTGTCTTCCTGCTGTTATTTCTGCAGTGTCCTCAGGTTCCTCCAGAGACTACAAGAGGCAAGATATTTGCACCTAGTCAGTTTCACCTCCAAATTATTGAAGAGTGTCATTGTTCTCCTCTAGCAGGTCATCCTGGAATTCGGGATACAGAAATAGCTTCAAAGGAAATTCTGGTGGCCAACTCTCAACAGGGATGTGAAGGCTTTTGTTGCTTCTTGTGAAATTTGTGCTCGAGCAAAAACAACTCGGACACGTCCCACAGGAGAGTTGTGTCCATTGTCCATTCCAATTTCTATGGATTTTATGACTAGACATGTGCACAACCAAAAATGTGGTTTAGTTTTTTTTCTTAGATAAAAAAATTTTCGGTTCTGTTAAACCTTTGGGACACAGTAATTCATTTTATTCTCTTTTCGGATGCATTCGTATATTTATTTTTGATTCTATTCGGAAACTGTTCGGCTTTCGGATGAATTTGTTATTTTGGATCTATTTGTTATACCTGTCGTTAGTTTTACTTTAGTTTTCGGACGATTTTGTTATTTGTTTTTATGGTTATTGGAGATGGAGATACCTTTTTTAATAAAATTTCATAGGGTACCATTAAAAAACTAAAATAAAAAAGATTCAGTAGTGAAGGAAAAAATTGTATCTAACGAAATTAATCTTTTTTATAACACATTTTTTTATTTATTTTTAAACAGGGATCAATTTATGTGGGCGGGCAGGGCACTAAAAATGTAGCCGACAATAATAAAAATGTAGTGTGTGTGTGTTTTTCACTTTTTCTTCTTTATTTTGTAAAAAATGTTTAGGTAGTACTACTACTCCCAGCATGGAACACACTGTTCCATGATGGGAGTAGTAGTACCTGTACTAATTGACAGATCGACGGGGTTCGTTGCGATCCTCCTGTATAATGTATAGATGCGGCCGGCTGCTCTTCTATGGTCCCCTGCACTGCCGTATATATACACCTATTCATATTTCCCGCAGAGAGCTGTGATTGGCCAGATGGTTCCAGCCAATCACAACTCTCTGTGGGATATATGAATAGGTGTATATATACGGCAGTGCAGGGGACCATAGAAGAGTGCCGGCCGCATCTATACATTATACAGGAGGATCACAGTGGGTGTCAGGAGTGACATCCGCTGTGATCTTTCCTTAACTGCAGGCACTACTACTCCCAACATGGAGCACACTCTGCAGAGTGTGTTCCATGTTGGGAGTAGTAGTACCTGCAGGTAAGAACAGATCACAGTGGGTATCACTACTGACACCTACTGCAATCGTCCTGTCTATAGCACAGATGCAGAGTGGCTATCTCCTGCGCTCGCACCTCTGCACTATACTCCGGCCGGCCACTCACTCTTTCATATTTCCCTCAGAGCTGTGATTGGCGGCAACCATCCGGCCAATCACCACTCTGGGCGTAAAATATGAATGAGTGATGTTCTATTCACATCACTGGCCAGAGTATAGTGCAGATATGGGAGCACTGAATACAGCTGCTCCGCATCTCTGCTATATTATGGATGATCGCATTGGGTGTCACAACTGACACCCGGGGCGAAATGTCTATTAGTATAGGTACTACTACTCCCAGCATGGAACAGTCTGTTCTATGCTGGGTGTAGTAGTACTACCTAAAAAATGGAAACTATAGAGAGAAAAAAGTGAAACACACACACTTTATTAAATGGTCCCTTGCTTCTAAATGAAAATGTTTTAACAAAAATAAAATTAGTTTTTCACAATTTGGTAGGCATGTACAATTCGTTTTGTTACAAATTCGGATTCATTCGGATGTAAATATTTCGTACATTCGGATCAATTCGAATGTACGAAATATGAACAATTCGGACAAAAAAGAAATTCCGCGCGAAACAAATTGCACAAGCCTACTTATGACTGATCTACCTCCATCTGAGGCAAAATCCGTTCTATGGGTTGTGGTGGACAGGTTCAGTGAACAGTGTCATCTCGTTCCTCTGAAAAATCTCTCTTCGGCCAAAGGTTTTGCTGATCTATTTTTAAGACATGTTGTTAAGTACCATGGGGTTCCGGAAAATATTGTGTCTGATCGAGGGATACAATTTGTTTAAAATTTTGGCAAGCTTTTTGTAAACAGTTGGTTGTTGATTTGTCTTTTTTATCTGCTTTATATCCTCAATCTAACGGTCAAACAGAAAGAATGAATCAAATTTTGAACAGTACCTTAGTGGTTACGTAGCAGATAGACAGGATGAATGAGTATCTTTTTTGTCTCTTGCTGAGTTTGCCTTGAATAATCAAGAGAATTCTTCTACTGGTATGTCACCATTCTTCTGTGTATATGGATTTCATCCGCGGTACCTTCCTGTACCAATACTGTTAAAGGGGTATGCCAGGAAAAAACTTTTTTTAGATGAACTTTTTTTAGATGAACTTGCTCCAGAAAGTTAAACAGATTTGTAAATTGCTTCTATAAAAAAATCTTAATCCTTCCAATAATTATCAGCTGCGGAAGTTGAGTTGTTCTTTTCTGTCTAAGTGCTCTCTGATGACACGTGTCTCGGGAGCTGTCCAGAGTAGAAGCAAATTCCCATAGCAAACCTATTCTGCTCTGTCCAGTTCCTATGGGAATTTGCTTCTACTCTGGACAGCTCCCGAGACATGTGTCATCAGAGAGCACTTAGACAGAAAAGAACAATTCAACTTCAGCAGCTCATAAGTACTGAAAGGTTTAAGATTTTTTAATAGAAGTAATTTACAAATCTGTTTAACTTTCTGGAGCCAGATGATATATATAAAAAAAAGTTTTTTCCTGGATAACCCCTTTAATGATAATCCTGAAGTCGAGACTGCCATGAGTAAACTGTGCAGTTTGGACCCAGGTTCAGAAGAACTTGAGAAATGCCCAAGAAGTACAAAAGTAAATTTGCCAACAAGAGACGTACTTGTGGCATTACATTTAAAGTAGGTGAAAAAGTGTGGTTATCTATAAAATGAGGTTATTAATCCGGTCTGTTACAGATTAAAATTACCTACTTAATTTAAGGTCCATAATGTGTTCAACTGTTCTTTATTAAAAGTGTATGTTCCTACTCAGTCTCCAGTCTCGGTGCCTCCTCCTCCAGTTAAAATCGATGGAGAACTGGAGTATGAGGTCTCCAAAATATTGGACAGTCGTTGAATGCAAAATTCTTTCCAATATTTGGTTCACTGGAAAGGGTATTGTCCGGAGAAAAGGTTGTGAGTTCCAGCCTCTTCCATTCATGCTTCCGCCTTGGTAAAAAGATTTCATGACTCTCACCCAGACAAACCCAGATTGTAGGGTCCAGTGGCCCCTCCTAAAAGGGGGTGTACTGTCAGAACCCGTGGGGTTAAACGGTTCTGACAGTTCTCTTGTTTTGTTTTGATTTGGGGTAGGCCCACCTACCTTGACTGATCAGCTGACCTTGATGAGAGCACCTGGTCTGGGCTTATTTAAGCTGGCAGTCTGTTCTCATTGCAAGCATGCGAAAGAGCTCCTTCTATCTAACATTTGTATTGTATCTTGAAGTTCTGGCATATTTGACCTATTGGCTCCGCTCACTGACTCTTCTCCTGTTTCTGTGATTTGGCATTTTACGTAATCTCTTGGTATTTATTTGGCTTGTGTACTGTGATTTATTGTGTGTGTATGTTTAGTTATTATTTATGTTAGTATGTGTGATTCTATACAGTGTCTCGACCACTGTCTGTATTATAGTTTATTTTGTTTACGTTTGACTCCCTGCACATATTCAGGCAGGCACTGTCACCGTGGTTTTGGACCCGTCGCCTAGGGAGGGCACGCAAGTAGGCAAGGCAAGTGGGAGCAGGTGAGTTTAGGGCTTCACTCTTCCCTGCCCCTATGTGACAGAGTGCAAGAGCTGCACTTGCATTATGGACTGTGAGTCACGACTGCTTTCAACAGCCAGGGACCCGCTGGTAATCGCCGCAGATGCAGTGATCAATATTGAAATGAGGGGTTAATGGCGGACATCAACTCGATCGCTGATGTCTGCCATTAACCTCTCAGATCAATATTTATACCGCCATCTGCAGCTATGTAGATGTTCAGGTGGCTGGTCTGATTGCCCAAGGCACATCCAGTACTTGGTAGCTGCCAGTACCCTTTTTTTTAATCTTTTTTAGATTTTCTTCTTTTTTTTTTTAACTCACACAATGCAGGTCCTGGTTGGGCAGTCACTGAGCAGCAAAGATCCCCCCCCCCCCCCCCACACACACATTACAACCAAAGTGATTGCCCGACCAAGACCTGCTCTCTCTCTCTGCGGAAAGCTGAAGGTCAACGACCTGGGGTGAAGTCACAATCATATGACTAGAGCATGTTGGGGGGGCAGAGGTTAGCAGGAGAGAGGGAATTGTGACTAAAGGACCTGGAGGAAGGTCATGTGACAGGAGTGGGTGGTGCTCAACAGGAGAGAATTCCGGAGAGAAGAGAATTTTGAGGAGCCTGGTAAGAACTTCATGTATAATACTCCCAGGGCTGCAGTCACTGCTCTCATGTATACAATATCCCCATTTACAGGGTAAGTAATGTAACTGTACACAGTGGCTCCACCAGCAGTCACTGGTGGGGTCACTGTGTACATATATTACATTACTTATCCTGTACTGATCCTGATTTATATCCTGGATTATACTCCAGAGCTGATCCTGTGTGATATCCAACTATTCTGCTGGTAGGGGTCACCGTGTACATACATTACTTATCTTGCACTGATCCTGAGTTATATCCTATATTATATCCTATATTCTAGAGCTGTACTAACTATTCACTTTTAGCAGACCTACAAATCACAGTGCAAAATATGAGCATCCCCATATACAGAAAAATAATACTGTTATAAAGGTCAGAATAGGGCAATTTTAGTTAAATTCTAAGTAGTAAAATAAAACAAAACCTACTTAAATTGGGCATCATTGCATAAAGATAATGTGTCATTTTAACTGTAAAATATAGTGTGTAGAAATGAAAGACATCCCCCCACCCAAGTTGCAAAATTGTGTTGTTTCTTTTCAATTTTACAAAAAATTCTATATATTCTTCATGTATTAAAAGATTTGTTTATTTTTTGTATGTAGGCGGGGTATCTACTGTATATGAGTGTGGCTTACACATGGTTGGGCGCATTAGGGTCCCATGACCCTGAATTGCTTGGGGCCCCATGAACTGATGCCGCAGCACACTGGGGTCTTCTGCTCTCCTGACTCCTGTATGCAATGCCTACCTGTGAGGTCTCATGGGGGGGAGTGAGGCAGCCCCTACTGAAGACTAAGGCTCTCCCTGTAAGTGCCTTATCATCACAGCCCTGCATGTCATCTTAGTTGGGGAAGGGATTTAACTACTTAAGGATCCAGTCTGTTTTTACCTTAATGACCAAGCCCTGTTTTTTCTAATCTGATCTGTGTCTGTTGGTAGTAATAACTTTTTTTTTATCAATTCTTTATTTTCATTAAAAAAAAAAAGTAACAATGTAAAAACAAGAACATGAAGTGGGTGTCAGCGCCACCCAAGCAATAACAACGTGGAGACAACAGGTCCATAGTAAAACAGACAAGCTTTGTCTACGCAGAGACAATATGAGAGAAGCCATAGATACTGGGCCCGTCGAGAATTAGCATACGATCCAAAGTAGGGCCGAGAGTAATAGAAGACAAGGAGAAGAAGGGGTAAGGAGGGAAGAGTTCAAAGAGAAGAGTGGGGAGAGAAGAGAAAAGAAAGGAAAGTGAAGGAGGTGAGGGGGAAGTGGGGGGGGGGAAGAGACTCGGGGTTGGGCTAAGTGAGTAAGGGGCCGAGGTGTGTGAGCGGATGGAAGAATAGAAAGACGGTGGGGTTATGAGGAAGACAGGACTCACAAGGGGGAAACAAATATACAACAATGACCTGAAAGGAAAAGGAAGGAGGGGGGAGGAAGAGGGGGGGGGGGGTGTGGACCAGCAGGTTTCTGAGCATGCAGGTATGCCTTCCAAGGTTTCCAGACCTGAAGGAAGCGCTCGTGGTTGTGGGTACTCCAGCTGGAAAGTTCTTCCATCCTACACAGGTTAGAGACCTTACAAGTTCACTCCTGAACAGAGGGTGGAGTCGAATGTTTCCAGTGGAGAGATATTAGGGCTTTTGCTGCCATTAGTAGGTGATTCAGCAGTGGCCTGTAGGCAGGGGGACAAGTAGGAGTGGGGAGCCCCAGGAATATCTGAGCCGGAGTTAGAATGATATTGCACCCCATCACCGCCTTCAGTGCTACTGTAATGTCTCTCCAGAAATGGGAGAAAAGCGGGCAAGACCACCAAATGTGTGATAGAGACCCTATATGTTTGTGGCATCGCCAACAAGAGGCGTCAGGGGTCAGGCCCCAAGCATGAAGCAATTCCAGGGTGCGGTACCATCTGGATAACAGCTTATAGTGACCTTCCTGCAGCCTGACACATCGAGAAGTACCATGTGAGTGATTGAGGATCCCTTTAGATTCATCGTCTGTAAGCTTCAGGCCCAATTCCTGTTCCCTTGAGGAAAGGCAAAGGGGGAGGGAGTTAGGAGTTTCAGAAATGTAGCGAGAGTGGTATACTGCCAGCTTTACGTGGTTTCCAGTGGCAGCAGTAGACAAAGCCAGAGTTTCCAGCCAGTTCGGGTTGTCACCTACGCAGTATTTCTTCAGCAAGGAGGTACACGCTCTCCTGATTTAAATACGATTGATTGAAATTGAGTGGGACTGAGGGTAATAGGTCTGTCAGGGTAGTCTGGGTCGGGGAACATCCATCAGCACGTACGCAACCAGTGAGCTGGAGAGCACGGGAGAGAGTGTTGGGAGAGAGGTAGTGGGGGCAGCGGAGGGGTGGCTACTTCTGTTTAAGGTTTTCTTCACAAGGTGCCGCACAGTAGAGGATTTGAAATTTTAGAAAGAAGGGCCTTTGCCGGTAGCCAAAGCGCCCTCTCCAATGTTACTTTAGAGCTGATGAGTTGGAGGGATTCTAGTGAATTTCCTTGCAACAACCTGGTGGAAGACACCATCTTCGCCCATCGCTGAAGGTGAACCACCTTGTACCACTGCTCTACATCGGGCAGACCAAGACCCCCCTGAGCCCTCGTTCTGGTAAGTAAGCTATATGCGAGTCGGGGCCTCTTACTTGTCCAGAAAAAGGAGGTTAACAGCTTCTTCCATTGTTGGAGATAGGAGGTTGGCAGTGTGACTGGCACAATCCTCAGCACGGGTTTGTGATGAGGATGAGCAGATCGTCTGCAAACGCTGCTATGGAGTTTAGGTGGCCCCCAACTGTTAACCCATTAATCAATTGATGTTGATGTAGGGCCTGTAGGAGTGTTTCCATCGCTATAATGTACAGAGAGGGGGACAGGGGGCAGCCGTGCCGCATTCCGTTCCTAATACGGAAAGAGGTGGAAAGAATACCGTTACCTCTTATCCGGGCGCTAGGTGTGGAATACAAGGACAATATGGCTGTGGTAAATGGTTTAGGATACCCAAATTTAGTTAAGGTCAGCACCAGGTATTCCCATGACACCCTATCGAAAGCCTTCTCGGCATCTGTGCCGAGAAGGACCAGCGGTGTGTGCGTGGAGGTGGCATATTGTATAGCATGCATAACTATGTAAGCATTGTGTTCCCCTTCCCTCCCTTTGACAAAGTCGGTCTGGTCTGCATTAATAAGAGTGGGAAGCAGAGTGCTCATGCGGTTCGCTAACAATTTGGCCCATATTTTCACTTCTATATTTTGAAGTGAGATGGGTCGATAATTCGAACACAAGGAGAGATCTTTTCCCTCCTTGGGTAGAATGGTGATGTAGGCCTCTAATGACTGCGGGGGAAGTGGGTTGCCTAGTAAAAGTGCGTTGCACCACTGAGTTAGTCTAGGGAGCAAGGAATCCGAGAACTTTTTATAGTATGCCATACTGAGACCATCTGGGCCCGGGCTCTTGCCCAATGGCATTGACTTGACTACTGTGCTGATCTCCTCTACCGTGCAAGGGACCATTAGTGCCTCCCCCTCCGCTGCACCCAAAATCGGGAGTTGTAGTGAGTCGAGAAAGAGTTGTATTGACCGGAACCATTCGGGGCATCTGTGATGGCAGGGGATATGTTATACAGATTCGAGTAGAAAGTTTGGAAGGCTCCTGCTATGGTGTTCGTGTCAGTCAGAGGGTGTCCAGTGGGATAGTGTACTTTCCGGATGAACGTCTTTTCCCTTCGTTTTTTAATCATAGCCGTCATCAGTCGCCCGCCTTTGTCCCCGTGCATAAACAGTTTGTGTCTGAAGCGGACAACATTGTCAGCGTACTTTTTATGAAGGATATCTTTCAATTTTTCCCTAGCAGTGCAGTAAGTGTACGGAGGAGGAACTATTGAAGGGGCTAACGAGGGAGACCAGCAAATACTGACAGTAATCTTGACAGCGTCACTGTGCAGGATAACATAATAATTTTTGTATTTTCTTTTGTTATAATACTCGGCTTAATAGGAAAAGGGGCATATATATATATTTTTTTTTTACAATTTATTTATTGATAAACTTTGTATTTTTATACTTTATGCTTTTTTCCTGTTATACTATACTGCACATTATATGCTGTGGGTAAGAGAGAGAGAGAGAGAGAAAGATTTCAGCTGCGTGGAGCTCACCTGGGGATCCAGGACAAGTGTCCTGGATTCCACATTAATAATCAAGCTCCTGTGCCGGACCTATGCTTTAACGGCCAATCATCCTCTTGTATGAGCTGAGAGAAGCCTTGTCACTGTCACCAATGAGAGAGCCCCGGTGTGGTTAGTAAACCTGTCTGATTCTGCTACTGTCTTAGGCTGGGTCCACACTACGTTTTGTCCCATACGGGAGCGCATACGGCAGGGGGGAGCTAAAACCTCGCGCTCCCGTATGTGACCGTATACGCTCCCGTATGTCATTCATTTCAATGAGCCGACCGGAGTGAAACGTTCGGTCCGGTCGGCTCATTTTTGCGCCGTATGCGCTTTTACAACCGGACCTAAAACCGTGGTTGACCACAGTTTTAGGTCCGGTTGTAAAAGCGCATACGGCGCAAAAATGAGCCGACCGGACCGAACGTTTCACTCCGGTCGGCTCATTGAAATGAATGACATACGGGAGCACATACGGTCACATACGGGAGCGCGAGGTTTTAGCTCCCCCCTGCCGTATGCGCTCCCGTATGGGACAAAACGTAGTGTGAACCCAGAGTCAAAGGACGTTTAGACAGAACGTCTGGTGGCCCAACAGCGTGCAGCTCAAGTGGCTGAAGGATCCAGTGCTAACCCTTGGGTCTGCTGCTTACTTCTCCACCCTGGATTTTACCAGCGGATTAGAGATGTTGCGACTTGTTCGCCGGCGAACAGCTCCTGGCGAATTTAGCATATTCGCGTTCGCATCACCGGGCGAACATATGTGAAATTCGATCAACCCCCTATACTTTAAAATTGCAGTAAACTTTGACCCTGTGAGTCAGAGTCAGCAGACACATTACAGCCAATCAGCAGCAGTCCCTCCCTTCCAAACCCTCCTACCTCTTGCACGGACGCCATTTTACCCTCATTCAGCATGCTGCAGGCTTAGTAAGTGGAGGGTCAGAGAAGCTGCTCCTGCTGTATAGGGAAAGCGATAGCTAGGTTGCAGCTAGGTGGTGTATTCAGGGTCCAGTTTACTTGTAAAGCACTAGTGTAACATCTGCTTTAAGGACAGCACCCAAAAAAGCCCTTTTTAGGGCTGAAAGATATAAGTTCATGTGTCTTGCAACAGCTGGAGGCACCCTGGTTGGGAGGGAACCGCTGATTAAAAGGGGTACTCCAGAATCAAACTTAAGTTCCTTCAAGCAACTAACTACTACAGTATTCAAAGGGCTGAAAGAGATCAGTCTGTGTTTTTTGCAACAGCTGGAGGCACCCTGGTTGGGGACCACTGCTTAAAAGGGGAACTCCGCTGGCAAGCTTTTTTTTCTTTAAAGCAACTAACTACTACACTATTCAAAGGGCTGAAATATATCAGTCCGTGTGTTTTGCAACAGCTGGAAGCACCCTGGTTGGGAACCACTGCATAAAAGGGGAACTCCGCTGGCAAGCTTTTTTTCTTTAAAGCAACTAACTACTACAGTATTCAAAGGGCTGAAATATATCAGTCCATGTGTTTTGCAACAGCTGGAGGCACCCTGGTTGAAGACCACTGCATAAAAGGGGAAGTCTGCTGGCAAGCTTTTTTTCTTTAACCTGTTAAGGACCGAAGACGTATGCAAACGTCTTGGGACCCTGGTACTTATGGACCAAGGACGTATGCAGACGTCCTGAGTCATTACGGTCTCCGCCGCTTGCCGGGCAAAGATCGGAACCGGATGCCTGCTGAAATCGTTCAGCAAGCATCCAGGCAAATGCCGAGGGGGGCCAAATCGCTGCTGAAATCACAACAGCGATCTGCAAAGATACCGGGCTGATCGGGTCTCTGGGACCCGACCGTCCGGTAATTTTGCATGATCCCGGTTGTCACAGACAGCCAGGACCATGCTGAAGTATAGGAGCGAGGTGGCAAGCCTGCCACCTCCTCCTATCCCCTGCGATCCGTCGGTTGGCTAACCGACCAATCGCAGGGGGGGGGGGGCTGGAGTCCGGAGAGAACTGGAGGAAGATCGGAGGACGCGGCGGGGGATGGGGGAGTGCTGGGGCCCGGCCCGGGTACTCACCTCGTCCCTGAAGACCCGGATCCCGGCGGCGGCGACAGGTGAGTTGATCTTCGCCGGAATTGCGGGACCTTTGCAGCTGTCCAGACCGCCGTAAAGCGATCTGGACTGCTCCATCTGGTCCCCTTACACTACAACTCCCAGCATGCCCAGACAGCCCTTGGCGTCTGGGCATGCTGGGAGTTGCAGTTTTGCAACATCTGGAGGTCCACAGTTTGGAGACCTTCCAGATGTTGCAAAACTACACATCCTCAGCATGCCCTTACTGTCCAGGCATGCTGGGAGTTGTAGTTCTGTAACATCTGGCTCCTCAGATGTTGGAGAACTACAACTCCCAGCATGCCTGGACAGTTTTGGCATACTGGGAGTTGTAGTTTTGCAACATCTGGAAGGGCACAGATTGGGAACCACTGTATTAGTGGTCTGCAAACTGTAGTCCTCCAGATGTTGCAAAACTACAACTCCAAGCATGGTGGGAGTAGTGGTCTTGCAACAACTGGAGGCACACTGGTTGGGAAACATTGTCTGTTTCCTAAGTGTTTCCCAACCCGTGTGCCTCCAGCAGTTGCAAAACTATAACTATCAGCATGCACTGATAGACTGTGCATGCTGGGAGTTGTAGTTTTGCAACAGCTGGAGGTCCCCCCCCCCCTGTGAATGTAAAGATTACATTCACATGGGCAGGGGGCTTACAGTGAGTATCAGGCTGCAAGTTTGCGATGCAGCAAATTTTGCGCGGCAGCGCAAACTCGCAGCGGGAAACTCGCTGTAATCCCCCACCCGTGTGACTGTACCCTAAAAACACTACACTACACTAACACAAAATAAAATAAGTAAAAAACACTACATATACACATACCCCTACACAGCCCCCCTCCCCAATAAAAATGAAAAACGTCTAGTACGCCACTGTTTCCAAAATGGAGCCAAAACAACAACTCCCAGTATTGCCGGACAGCCGTTGACTGTCCAAGCACGCTGGGAGTTTTGCAACAGTTGGAGGCACCCTGTTTGGGAATCACTGGCGTAGAATACCCCTATGTCCCCCCCTATGCAAATCCCTAATTCAGGCCTCAAATGCATATGGCGCTCTGACTTCGGAGCCCTGTCGTATTTCAAGGCAACAGTTTAGGGTCACATATGGGGTATCGCCGTACTCGGAAGAAATTGCCTAACAAATTTTGGGGGGCTTTTTCTCCTTTCACCCCTTATGAAAAGGTGAGGTTGGGGTCTACACCGGCATGTTAGTGTAAAAAAAAAAATGTTTTACACTAACATGCTGGTGTTGCCCTATACTTTTCATTTTGACAAGAAATAAAAGGGAAAAAAGCTCCCCAAAATTTGTAATGCAATTTCTCCCGACTATGGAGATACCCCATATGTGGGCGCAAAGTGCTCTGGGGGCGCACAACAAGGCCCAGAAGGGAGAGTGCACCATGTACATTTGAGGTGATTTGCACAGGGGTGGCTGATTGTTACAGCGGTTTTGACAAACGCAAAAAAAAAAAAACACATGTGACCCTATTTCGGAAACTACACCCCTCACGGAATGTAATGAGGGGTGCAGTGAGAATTTAAACCCCACTGGTGTCTGACAGATTCTTGGAACAGTGAGCTGTGCAAATTAAAAATTTTGTACAGCCCACTGTTCCAAAGATCTGACAGACACCAGTGGGGGGTAAATGCTCACTGTACCCCTTGTTACATTCCTCAAGGGGTCTAGTTTCCAAAATGGTATGCCATGTGGGGGTTATTTTGCTGTCCTGGCCCCATAGGGGCTTCCTAAATGTGACATGCCCCCCGAGCAAAATTTGCTCTCAAAAAGCCAAATATGATTCCTTCTCTTCTGAGCATTGTAGTTCGCCCGTAGTGCACTTCAGGTCAACTTATGGGGTACCTCCATACTCAGAAAAGATGGGGTTACAAATTTTGGGGGGTCTTTTCTGCTATTAACCCTTGCATAAATGTGAAAATTGGGGGGAAACACACATTTTAGTGACATTTTTTTTTTTTTACGTATGCAAAAGTCGTGAAACCCCTGTGGGGTATTAAGGCTCACTTTATTCCTTGTTACGTTCCTCAAGGGGTCTAGTTTCCAAAATGGTATGCCATGTGGGTTTTTTTTTTTTTTGCTGTCCTGGCACCATAGGGGCTTCCTAAAAGTGACATGCCCCCGAGCAAAGTTTGCTCTCAAAAAGCCAAATATGACTCCTTCTCTTCTGAGCATTGTAGTTCACCCGTAGTGCACTTCAGGTCAACTTATGGGGTACCTCCATACTCAGAAAAATGTACTCTCCAAAATCCCCTTATCGCTCCTTCGCTTCTGAGCCCTCTACTGCGCCCGCCGGACACTTTACATAGACATATGAGGTATGTGCTTACTCGAGAGAAATTGGGATACAAATAAAAGTATAAATTTTCTCCTTTTACCCCTTGTAAAAATTCAAAAATTGGGTCTACATGCAAGTGTAAAAAATGAAGATTGTGAATTTTCTCATTCACTTTGCTGCTATTCCTGTGAAACACCTAAAGGGTTAAAACGCTGACCGAATGTCATTTTGAATACTTTGAGGGGTGCAGTTTTTATAATGGTGTCATTTGTGGGGTATTTCTAAGATGAAGACCCTTCAAATCCACTTCAAACCTGAACTGGTTCCTGAAAAATTGTGAGTTTGAAAATTTTGCGAAAAATTGGAAAATTGCTGCTGAACTTTGAAGCCCTCTGGTGTCTTCCAAAAGTAAAAACTTGTCAATTTTATGATGCAAACATAAAGTAGACATATTGTATATGTGAATAAAAAAATTTATTTGGAAAATCCATTTTCCTTACAAGCAGAGAGCTTCAAAGTTAGAAAAATGCTAAATTTTCAATTTTTTCATAAAATTTTGGGATTTTTCACCAAGAAAGGATGCAAGTTACCACAAATATTTTCCACCATGTTAAAGTTACAGGTACGCCTTTGCTCCCTGGTACTTAAGGACCAAGGGCGTACCTGTACGCCCGTGGGAATTTTGGTCCCCGCCACGCGCCGGGCGGGGATCGCGCCAGGGTGACTGCTG
Organism: Hyla sarda; assembly: GCF_029499605.1. Lineage (NCBI taxonomy): Eukaryota > Metazoa > Chordata > Amphibia > Anura > Hylidae > Hyla > Hyla sarda. The sequence continues at coordinate 165,672,462 of NC_079195.1, read as the reverse complement.
ATATCTATCAGCAGGCACCCCGCGCAAATGCCCAGGGGGGTCATTAGACTCCCCCATGTTGGTGATTGGCGCAAATCGCAAGTGAATTCACACTTGCGATTTGTGCCGATTCCGGGTCATACGGGTCTATGGTGACCCGGTGACCCGGAATAGAAGGGGGATCGCGGGTGTCCTAGACACCCACGATCCCCCTGTAGCGATAGGAGTGAGGTGGCAGGGTTGCCACCCCTCCTATCTCTGCTATTGGTGGTCTAGACGCGACCACCAATAGCAGATCGGGGGCGGAGGGGTTTACTTTCGGTTACCCCGTCCTGCCCTCCCGCAATAGGCGGGGCAGGACGGGGAAACCGACAGGGACCGGCGCCGAAGATCCACTTACCCATCGGCGACGGCAGCGGCGATGATCAGCGGCGGCAGCGGGCGACGATCGGCAGAAGAAGAGGACCGCGACGCAGCTCCCTGGATCCAACAGAAGCCGGTGAGTTACTTAGCAACATCTGGAGGGCTACAGTCTGAGACCACTATACTGGTCTCCAAACTGTAACCCTCCAGATGTTGCAAAACTACAACTCCCAGCATGCCCAGAGAGCTGTTTAAGCTTGCTGTGAGTTGCAGTTTTGCAACAGCTGGAGGTCTACAGTTTGAGACCACTGCAAAGTGATCTCTATACTGTGCACCTCCAGATCTTGCAAAACTACAACTCCCAGCATGCCCAGACAGCAGTTTGCTGTCTGGGCATGCTGGGAGTTGTAGTTTTGCAACATCTGGAGGTCCACAGTTTGGAGACCACTGTGCAGTGGTCTCTAAACTATAGCTCTCCAGATGTTGCAAAACTGCAACTCCCAGCAAGCCTAAACAGCAAACAGCTGTCTCTGCATGCTGGGAGTTGTAGTTGCGATCCCTCCAGCTGTTGCATAACTACATCTCCCAGCATGCCTTTCGGCGATCAGTACATGCTGGGAGTTGAAGTTTTGCAACAGCTGGAGGAACACTGGTTGGAAAATACTGAGTTAGGTAACAGAACCTAACTGAAGGTTTTCCAACCAGTGTGCCTCCAGCTGTTGCAAAAGTACAACTCCCAGCATGCACGGTCTGTCAGTACATGCTGGGAGTTGTAGTTTTGAAACAGCTGGAGGTTTGCCCCTCCATGTGAACGTACAGGGTACATTCACACTGGCGGGTTTACAGTAAGTTTTCTGCTTCAAGTTTGGGCTGTGGCAAATTTTTCACCGCAGCGCAAACTCCTAGCGGTAAATTCACTGTAAACCCGCCAGTGTGAATGTACCCTAAAAACACTACACTTACACATAGTTACATAGTTACATAGTTAGTATGGTTGAAAAAAGACATACGTCCATCATGTCCAACCAGGGAATTGAAGGGAAGGGTGTAAGGGGATAAGGGAAAGGGATGTAGTTTTCTAATTCTGCATAAGCATTAATGTTATTTTGTTCCAGGAATGTATCTAACCCTGTTTTAAAGCTGTTAATTGTTCCTGCTGTGACCAGTTCCTGAGGTAGACCGTTCCATAAATTCACAGTCCTCACGGTAAAGAAGGCGTGTCGCCCCTTTAGACTAAACCTTTTCTTCTCCAGACGGAGGGAGTGCCCCCTCGTCCTTTGGGGGGGTTTAACCTGGAACAGTTTTTCTCCATATTTTTTGTATGGGCCATTTATATACTTATATACGTTTATCATATCCCCCCTTAAACATAATAAAGAGTAAACACTACATATACACCCCCTTACACTGTCCCCCTAATAAAAAATTAAAAACGTATTGTACGGCAGTGTTTCCAAAACAGAGCCTCCAGCTGTTGTAAAACAACAACTCCCAGCATTTCCGGACAGCCACTGACTGTCCAGGCATGCTGGGAGTTTAGCAACAGCTGGAGGCACCCTGTTTGGGAATCACTGGCGTAGAATACCCCTATGTCCACCCCTGTGCAATCCCTAATTTAGTCCTCAAATGCGCATGGCGCTCTCTCACTTCGGAGCCCTGTCGTATTTCAAGGAAACAGTTTAGTGCCACATATTGGGTATCTCCGTACTCGGGAGAAATTGCGTTACTAATTTTGGGGGCTTTTTTTCCTTTTACCCCTTATGAAAAAGAAAAGTTGGGGTCTACACCAGCCTGCTAGTGTAAAAAAAAATTTTTTTTTACACTAACATGCTGGTGTTGTCCTTTACTTTTTATTTTCACAGGAGGTAAAAGGAAAAAGAGACCCCCAAAATTTGTAACGCAATTTCTCCTGAGTACAGAGATACCCCATAAGTGGGCGTAAAATGCTCTGCGGACGCACAACAAGGCTCAGGAGTGAGAGCGCACCATGTACATTTGAGGCCTAAATTGGTGATTTGCACAGGGGTGGCTGATTTTACAGTGGTTCTGACATAAACACAAAACAATAAATACCCACATGTCACCCCATTTTGGAAACGACACCCCTCACGGAACGTAACAAGGGGTATAGTGAGCCTGAACACCCCACAGATGTTTGACAAATTTTCATTAAAGTTGGATGGGAAAATGAAAAAAAAAAAAAATTTCACTAAAATGCTGGTGTCACCCTAAATTTTTCATTTTCACAAGGGAAAATAAAAAAAAAGCCCCCCAAAATTTGTAACCCAATTTCTTCTGAGTAAGAGCATACCCCATATGTGGATGTAAAGTGCTCTATGGGTACACTACAATGCTCAGAAGAGAAGGAGCGCCATTGGGATTTTGAAGAGAAAATTTGTCTGGAATTGAAGGCCACTTGTGTTTACAAAGCCCCCATGGTACCAGAACAATGGACCCCCCCCCCCCATATGTGACCCCATTTTGGAAACTACACCCCTCATGTAATGTAATAAGGGGCGCAGTGAGCATTTACGCCCCACAGGTGTCTGACAGATTTTTGGAACAGTGATCCGTGAAAATGAAAAATGTAATTTTCCATTTGCACAGCCCACTGTTCCAAAGATCTGTCAAACGCCAGTGGGGTGTAAACGCTCACTGCACCACTTATTAAATTCTGTGAGGGGTGTAGTTTCCAAAATGGGGTCACATGTGGGGGGGGGGGGGTCCACTGTTCTTGCACCACGGGGGGCTTTGTAAATGCACATGGCCCCTGACTACCATTCCAAACGAATTCTCTTTCCAAAAGCTCAATGGTGCTCCTCCTCTTCTGAGCATTGTAGTTCGCCCGTAGTGCACTTCAGGTCCACTTATGGGGTACCTCCATACTCAGAAGAGATGGGGTTACAAATTTTGAGGGGTATTTTCTGCTATTAACCCTTGCAAAAATGTGAAATTTGGGGGGAAACACACATTTTAGTATATATATTTTTTTACATATGCAAAAGTCGTGAAACCCGTGTGGGGTATTAAGGCTCACTTTATTCCTTGTTACCTTCCTCAAGGGGTCTAGTTTCCAAAATGGTATGCCATGTGTTTTTTTTTTTTTTTTTGCTGTTCTGGCACCATAGGGGCTTCCTAAATGCGACATGCCCCCGGAGCAAAATTTGCTCTCAAAAAGTCAAATATCACTACTTCTCTTCGGAACATTGTAGTTCGCCCGTAATGCACTTCATGCCAACTTATGGGGTGCCTCCATACTCAGAAGAGATGGGGTTACAAATTTTGGGGGTTATTTTCTGCTATTTACCCTTGCAAAAATGTGAAATTTGGGGGGAAACACACATTTTAGTGAAAAAAATAATTATTTTTTTTACATATGCAAAAGTCGTGAAACACCTGTGGGGTATTAAGGCTCACTTTATTCCTTGTTACGTTCCCCAAGGGGTCTAGTTTCCAAAATGGTATGCCATGTGGGTTATTTTTGCTGTTCTGGTACCATAGGGGCTTCCTAAATGCAACATGCCCCCCAAAAACCATTTCTGAAAAACGTACTCTCCAAAATCCTCCAAAACACTTTACATAGACATATGAGGTGTGTGCTTACTCGAGAGAAATTGGGCTACAAATATAAGTATACATTTTCTCCTTTTACCCCTTGTAAAAATTCTAAAATTGGGTTTACAAGAACATGCGAGTGTAAAAAATAAAGATTGTGAATTTTCTCCTTCACTTTGCTGCTATTCCTGTGAAACACCTAAAGGGTTAAAACACTTACTGATTGTCATTTTGAATACTTTAGGGGGTGTAGTTTTTATAATGGGGTAATTTGTGGGGTATTTCTAATGGGAAGACCCTTCAAATCCACTTCAAACCTGAACTGGTCTCTGAAAAAAAGCGAGGTTCAAAATTTTGTGAAAAATTGGAAAAGTGCTGCTGAACTTTGAAGCCCTCTGGTGTCTTCCAAAAGTAAAAACACGTCAATTTTATGATGCAAACATAAAGTAGACATATTGGAAATGTGAATATAAAAAAAAATATATTTTGAATATCCATTTTCCTTACAAGCAGAAAGCTTCAAAGTTAGAAAAATGCAAAATTTTCAAATTTTTCATCAAATTTTGGGATTTTTCACCAAGAAAGGATGCAAGTTACCACAAAATTTTACCACTATGTTAAAGTAGAATATGTCACGAAAAAACAATCTTGGAATCAGATTGATAACTAAAAGTATTCCAGAGTTATTAATGTTTAAAGTGACAGTGGTCAGATGTGCAAAAAACGCTCTGGTCCAAAGGTGTAAAATGGCCTGGTGCTTAAGGGGTTAAAGTGACAGTGGTCAGATGTTCAAAAAACGCTCTGGTCCTAAGGTATAAAATGGCCTGGTCCTTAAGGGGTTAAAGCAACTAACTACTACAGTATTCAAAGGGCTGAAATATATCAGTCCGTGTGTTTTGCAACAGCTGGAGGCACCCTGGTTGGGGACCACTGCTTAAAAGGGGAACTCCGCTGGCAAGCTTTTTTGCTCATTGACACACTAGTGCAAATCACATTAGGTGTGACAGTTGTGCAAATTAAAAAAAAAAAAACTTTTTTGGCTGTTAAATAAAACCAGTCGTCACTGTCAGTTCACTTCAAAGTTACCAGTTTTTTTGCCTGCAGGGCAAATTGTGTCACCCTATTGCAAATCACATTTGGTGTGACAGTTGTGCAAATAAAAAAAAAATACCTTTTTTGGCTGTTAAATAAAACCAGTCGTCACTGTCAGTTCACGTTAAAGTTGCCGTTTTTTTTGCCTGCAGGGCAAATTGTGTCACCCTAGTGCAATTCACATTAGGTGTGACACTTGTGCAAATTTAAAAAAAAAATACCTTTTTTAGCTGTTAAATAAAACCAGTCATCACTGTCAGTTCACGTCAAAGTTACCATTTTTTTTGCCTGCAGGGCAAATTGTGTTACCCTAGTGCAAATCACATTTGGTGTGACACTTGTGCAAATTTAACCAAAAAAATTACAGGCAGAGGAAGGCTACCCCGCAGGGGCCGTCGTGGTGTTGGGATTCCCTTTGGCCCTAGAATGGCCAGTGTTCAGAGGCCACGTGCCCTGAACCCCCAAAGTTCTGAGGACTTAGTTGACTGGCTATCACATGACGCCCAATCTACTACAGCGTCCGCTCGGAACCTTGACGCACCATCCTTCTCCTCCTCTAGCTTAGCTTTGGGTACCTCTCATGCTACCACTTGCCCGCCTGCCGCCACCACCAACACTAGCACCTCTGGGGAGACAGAGAGGAGGAGGAGACTAGTTGGAAGCAGGGGGAGGCCATCGCAAGGAGCTAGTGGCAGAGTCAGACAACATGCATCGGCACCCGGGGTCAGCCAGACGGGACGCCAATCAACGCATGCTGTTGCCACCACCAGAATGCCGTTTTAGCAGAGCTCAGCAGTGTGGCTTTTTTTTGTGTGTCTGCCTCTGACAACAGCAAGGCCATTTGCAACCTGTGCCAGAAGAAACTGAGTCGTGGGAAGTCCAACACCCACCTAGGCACAACTGCTTTGCGAAGGCCCATGATGTCACATCACAAACGCCTATGGGATCAACACGTCAGTACAAGCAGCACACAAAGTCAAAGCCGCCATCCTCCTCCTGGTCCAGCATCTTCAGCCAGGTCAACCACTGCTGTCCTCCTCACCCCCTCTCAACCATCCGCCTCTCCGTCTCTCGCCGTGAGCAGTTCCTGCTCATCTGCCCACAGTCAGGTGTCTGTCAAGGAGATGTTTGAGCGCAAGAAGACAATGTCTCAAAGTCACCCCCTAGCCCGGCGTCTGACAGCTGGCTTGTCGGAACTGCTAGCCCGCCAGCTTTTACCATACAAGCTGGTGGAGTCTGAGGCCTTTAAAAAAAATTGTAGTCATTGGGACACCGCAGTGGAAGGTACCCGGCTGAAATTTTTTTGCACAAAAGGCAATCCCCAACCTTTACTCCATTGTGCAAAAGGAAATTATGGCATGTCTGGCACACAGTGTAGGGGCAAGGGTCCATCTGACCACTGATACCTGGTCTGCAAAGCATGGTCAGGGCAGGTATATCACCTACACTGCGCATTGGGTAAACCTGGTGATGGCTGCCAAGCATAGAATGCGTGGCTCTCCTACTCCCTCCTCTTCCATAACCTCCTCGGCCGAGTCCTCTTCCACTGCTGCGTCTTGCTCCACTTCACCGGCACCCCCCTCCGCAGCTCCCCAGGTGCTATTCCACATCCCGGATGCGGCAGTGTCACGCCATCTTGGGGTTGACTTGCCTCAAAGCGGAGAGTCACACCGCACCACCGTCCTGCATTATAGAGTCTTCTGGACTTTATGATAATTTAAACTTGAATTTTCAAGAGTACAAACCATTACAAAAAGGAATGCTTGTTGCATGTGATTTTTTCACTTACATTTTCAAAAGTCAAATACAGAGAGGGAAGAACTCTGTTTCTTTATTTGATGAAAAATGTTATTTAGAAAATAATTTCTTTGTCTGTTTCTCCGTCCTGCATTATAGAGTCTTCTGGACTCTTGGATATGCGCTTGTTCTTATTTTTCAGCCATGTGTACATGCCTAATTTTTCTGGCCTCTGGTGCTGCACTTGTTATGCTGCCGCTATTTTTCTGGGCGCTGCTACAGCTGCGGCTGCAACAATACGTACATGCCTAATTTTTCTGATACTCTCTGCTGACATCTCTGTCCATTTTAGCAACCGTGCATATTAGATGTATGGTAAGGGTAGCATGGTAGCATGGTGGCTCAGAGGTTAGCAGTGCTGACTTGCAGCGCTGGGGCCTTGGGTTCAGATCCCACTATGTGCTGCCTAAAGGGGGGCTCTAACTATGTGATGCCTAAAGGGGGCTCTAACTATGTTCTGCCTAATATGGGGGAATCTATTAAATCTATTAAAATTCGCCTGTCCATTGAAGTCAATGGCGGTCCGCCGGTTCGCAATCTGAAAATTTTATGTTTGCGACATCACTACAGCGGATACTGTCAAGTGCCCATGGCCGTGGAGGACCGGGAAAAGACCACCTTCGTGACCCTCATGGGGTTGTTCAAGTTTAAAAGTATGCAATTTGGGCTATGCAATGCCCCTGCTATGTTCCAGCGTCTGATGGAAAGATGCCTGGCTCATTGGAATTTCCAAAGTGTCTTGATGTACCTGGACAATGTCATTGTGTATTCCAAGTCTTACCAGGAACACCTCAGTCATCTGTCAGACGTCTTTCAAGTCTTTATCAAGTATGGGCTGAAGCTCAAATCATCAAAGTATCACTTGCTTAAACCTCAGGCCCATTACTTGGGTCAAGTTGTCATTGCAGAGAGAGTCCAGCCCAATCCTGAAAAGGTGGAAGCTGTTAATAACTGGCCTACCCCGCGCACAGTGAAAGATGTCAGGAGCTTCCTGGTATTTGCCAGCTACTACCGCCACTTCATTCCACACTTCACCAAAATTGCAGAACCCCTCACAGTTCTCCTACGGGGAACGGTGAAGAATAACTACAATGGAAGACTACCTATTGAATGGGCCGAAGAGCAAGAGACAGCGTTCCGAGCTCTTAAACGTCTGCTGACAGAACCACCCATCTAAGCATATCCAGACTACAGTAAGCCATTCCAGCTATATACTGATGCCAGTTTTGAAGGTCTGGGTCCTGTCCAGGTCCTGTTCCAAGTCCAGTAAGGACAAGAGCAAGTAATTGCCTATGCCGGTCGTAACCTGCAAGGAGCAGAGAAGAACGATGCTAAGTACAGCTCATTCAAGTTGGAACTTCTCGCCCTGGTATGGGACCTGACGGAAAAGTTGAAAGACTATTTGGCTGCCACGCCTTTTACTGTCTACACGGATAATAACCCATTGGCCCACTTGAATACTGGTAAGTTGGGTGCTATCGAACAGCGTTGGGCTTCAAGATTAGCCAATTTTCACAGTTTCACCATCAAGTATAGAAGCGGCAAGTAGAATGTCAATGCCGATGTACTGTCTCGGATGACCCCCGACGACGTCGAAGACATGTAGGAAGACTTGGAGATGTCCCCATTTTATCAACAGTTCATGGACAAGAATGTTGTGACCGCCCTCATGGATTGTGAACCCAGGTCCAAAAAGGTTAAAGAAGACCTATATACCTGGAAGACTCTTCAGGACAAAAGTCGAGTCATGGGGGATCTGTTGGACTACCTTCTTGTGAAAAAAGTACAAACCCGTCTACGCTGGGCCCAGTATGATTACGAATTGAAATGTCTGTGGCGACAAAGGAAGCGACTGTGTACAAAGGACTGTTGTACCTAAATTCTTTGGATCGGTTCTCTGGTGATCGACTTCATCAGATTCTGATTCCCCGAAGAGATGCGGCGATGGTCCTCAACGCATACCATGACCAGTTGGGACACTTTGGAGTCCACAAGACCAAGGCCACTGTCAGGCGTATATTCTATTGGATCGGAATGCGGAGCAACATTGAAAAATGGTGCAGTGAACGTGCAGTCCGTAACATCACCAAGAATGTGCGCAAGGACGCAAGAGCAACCCTCCATTCCATCCAGAGTGACAGAGCCAACCAGTTGATCGCGCTAGACCATGTGAAATTGTCTCCTACCCGGTCCAGGTATATCTATGCTCTCAACATGGTTGATCATTATTCCAAGTAGGTTGTCGTTGTATCTGTCAAAGATCTTAAAGCCAAGACAGCGGCTCAGATGTTCTACTCCAAATGGGTGCAAACCCTTGGGTGTCTGGAGTCCATCTTAACTGACCGTGGAATGGCCTTCGAGGCATAACTCTTCCAAGAACTGTGTCAACTTCACGACTGCAAGAAATTCCAGACAACCGCCTATCACCCCCAGGGGAACAGGCTCTGTGAACATATCAACCAAGTCTTCATCCACATACTGCAAGCAGCTTCTGTATCAAGGCAAGAAGAATGGCCCCAGTTATTGCCCGAGTTGTTTGAAATCTACAACAATACAATACACTGTTCCACCGGATTCCCCCCCTTCTTCTTGATGATGGGTCGACAAGGGCAACTGCCGAAAGACCGAACGTTTGGATTGCAGGCCCCGATCAACAATTCTCCACAAGCGTCCCTGGAGTGGGTCTCCAACCATCAGAGAAGGATTCAAGAGTCCAAGGAGATTGTCAGCAGGAAAATGGGCTAGGCCCAACAAAGACAACAAGAAGACTGTAACCGTATGCCTCTGCCAAACCACTCAAGGTGGGTGTTAAAGTCTGGCTAAGGAAGTTCCCAAGAATTAACGTCAGACTCCATTTGGGAGACAGAACCCTATACAGTGACTGTCATACCATATCCTGAGTCCGATGTATACGAAGTACAGAAGCCTGGGTAGGAGCCACAAGTCGCCCACTGAAATCGTGTCAAGCTCTGTCTCAAGAAGATCTACCAGTGCTCCCAGTACCATCTCCTCCAGATGTCCGACCTTCAAGGGAGTATGTTCCTGTCGAGGGGATCCATCCATTGATTTCCCCATGTTTTCTCTGAATCAGCCAGCATTCTTCTGTGTATCTCCAACCCTGGGACTAGTTCAACCAGCGTTAGTCAACACGCCAGTCCCAGTCCTGTTACCATTGGCTCTGGCCTACATACCTGTCTCCAGAATGCCAACCATGTCTCCAATGTCTCTGGCACAAATGCCAGCGACCCTGAGTCCAGCAAGTTCTGAACTCATTCCAGCTTCTGACTTCTGAGCCGGCTGAAGCTCCAGAAGTTCCAAGGGTTCCAGATTTCCCAGAGGTGGTGCTGCACAGATCCCAAAGGTCAACTCAGAGACAGTTACCAGCTAGGTAACAAAAGTGATAGTACCTTTGTATATTTAGTCAGTCTAGCATAGATAATGCTAATGTCATGTACATAGTGTTTTGTATATAAACTAATTGTCATGTCTAGTCAGGACTGTAGATTGTATATTATTCAGTCCATACATAGTCAGAAACGTGTAAATGTCTAACCATTTCTCCTGTCCATCGTGTACAGGGTACTCTTCTGGCCAGAGAGTTCCCCTGAAGAATAGATGAAACACGTATAGAGTATAACCAAAATACCTCCTAAAGGGTCTACGGGCACTTAAATCAGAAACAAAAAACCTTGGGGATGCAACTCCCCTCAGGGTAAACCCTGAATAAAGACCCTCTCTAGTCTAAAACTTAGCTTTTAATTGTTCAAATAATAATCTGTATTAACGTGCTCAAAGTTGCCCACTAGGTGGCAGTGTGAGATTAAAATTACAATCCCGTGTTCATTTATTTTAGTTTTATGGCATATTTATGCTTGGATGTATCTGACCAGGGGGCTCTGTATGCAATGCTCTGCTTCAATGCCGTCTACTGACTTAGCATCTCAGAGCTCCGTGGTCCATCCATATATTGCTGCCGGGATTGAGCTAAAATCTGTTCTCCTCTAAATCAACGTTTCGCCGGTGGGACCCGGCTTTTTCAAGAGTCTGAGGTACACTGCGTTATGGCCGCTTTCCTATTTATGCCCTCGCTACTAGCGCGCTAATTGCTCGGCGTCCGCTTCTACCAATAGCACATCGTACTTTTACTTACATCATCCTCCGTCACTCATTCCGCTCATATTCATTGGAGGTTGTCATTATTGTGTTGGCCAATGTGAATTGTTCCTCTGCGCATGGCAAGGAACTTAGTTCTACTGACTGACTTTGCTTGCTTGTCGTTCTTTTTTCTGCGCATGTCTTTGAACTTATACTATTTTCCGATGCCGAATTAACTCTGCGCATGTCTTTGGACTTAGTTTTTCTTCTTGCATGTCCTTTCTCCCTTGCACCTATCTTTAGACTTGGTTCCTCTTCTATCATATCTTTGTTCTTCTGCGCATGTTTGGGGACTTAGTTTTTCTTCTATCTTATCATTGCTGCTATTTTTCTCCGTTGACTGTTCTTATCATTCTTGGGTCTTAGTTGTCTAAAGTGTTGCACGTTTATATGATCTTATATAGGTGAGATATACCTATATCTCATTGTTAATTAACTCCTTAATTTTCAGATTATGTGTAGGTTCATTCACATGCTAACGTTGGTACTATCAGAATTATATATATAACTAGTTCTGTCAGTTTTGTTACATACTCATTTACTTACTGAGTGTTTTGTATTTTAGTATATTTCACTATCAACGAAATACAGGAGTCACAGTTGTTACTGTTGCTCTGTATTAGAAACATTGAATCTATCAATGTGCATTGACCACAAGACTCCATTATTCTTCATTGTGGTGGATCCTAAGTGACTTATTGTATTTTCCTTTGGCTTTTAGTTCTTACTATTGGTTTATTATGTATTTATTATATCCTTATATATTACTCTATGTTCTTTTAGGGCCAGTTCTTACCTTTTATATAATGGTAGCCCTTTTTGTGTCATCTGTGTCCTAAGTATACCTTGAAATATACTAAAATACAAAACACTCAGTAAGTAAATGAGTATGTAACAAAACTGACAGAACTAGTTATATATATAATTCTGATAGTACCAACGTTAGCATGTGAATGAACCTACACATAATCTGAAAATTAAGGAGTTAATTAACAATGAGATATAGGTATATCTCACCTATATAAGATCATATAAACGTGCAACACTTTAGACAACTAAGACCCAAGAATGATAAGAACAGTCAACGGAGAAAAATAGCAGCAATGATAAGATAGAAGAAAAACTAAGTCCCCAAACATGCGCAGAAGAACAAAGATATGATAGAAGAGGAACCAAGTCTAAAGATAGGTGCAAGGGAGAAAGGACATGCAAGAAGAAAAACTAAGTCCAAAGACATGCGCAGAGTTAATTCGGCATCGGAAAATAGTATAAGTTCAAAGACATGCGCAGAAAAAAGAACGACAAGCAAGCAAAGTCAGTCAGTAGAACTAAGTTCCTTGCCATGCGCAGAGGAACAATTCACATTGGCCAACACAATAATGACAACCTCCAATGAATATGAGCGGAATGAGTGACGGAGGATGATGTAAGTAAAAGTACGATGTGCTATTGGTAGAAGCGGACGCCGAGCAATTAGCGCGCTAGTAGCGAGGGCATAAATAGGAAAGCGGCCATAACGCAGTGTACCTCAGACTCTTGAAAAAGCCGGGTCCCACCGGCGAAACGTTGATTTAGAGGAGAACAGATTTTAGCTCAATCCCGGCAGCAATATATGGATGGACCACGGAGCTCTGAGATGCTAAGTCAGTAGACGGCATTGAAGCAGAGCACTGCATACAGAGCCCCCTGGTCAGATACATCCAAGCATAAATATGCCATAAAACTAAAATAAATGAACACGGGATTGTAATTTTAATCTCACACTGCCACCTAGTGGGCAACTTTGAGCACGTTAATACAGATTATTATTTGAACAATTAAAAGCTAAGTTTTAGACTAGAGAGGGTCTTTATTCAGGGTTTACCCTGAGGGGAGTTGCATCCCCAAGGTTTTTTGTTTCTGAAACACGTATAGAGGCAGAGTTACCATATATAGGTAATCTTGTAATATTGTTATATTGTCTAGAAATGTGCATAGTGTTCTGGGGAGAAGTAGCAATTGCTGAAGGGCCCCAGCAGCTAAGAAATTCGGGTAGAAAGCCTCCGGCAGCCCGATGCGAATCAAATGTGTTTGTGTATGCAGTTGGAAGACTCAAAACTTCACATATCAAACCATCCCAATTATCAATACCCTCACAAAGGGGCATGTTAAGTAGATTCTCAATAATGCCACATGGACTCGTCCCCAGTTATTTGTTATTCATTACTCAGACCTGAGAAGCACATTCGTTATCCATGCCCCAGGAACTGTTAGTATCACCAGGCCCCAGTGGCCACTTTAATGTCATCTGCCCTCCAGGACTGGGCACTGAGGATGGCTGTTGTCAAGAGGGGGAGTTTGTGGTTTCCCAGTACAGGAGTTGCGTCCCTCTACCCCAGCTGCCCTGTCCGGCAGACTCCATACAGTGACCCCTGGGCTCCCCCTGCACTTCAGTTCTTCCTACTCCCTTAAATGGCTATGTTATGCAGTATGATGTACATAAAATGTGTTGTAGCTTTAAGACCTGTTGTCATGTGATTAACCTTTTGTCATGTGATTGTAACCCAGCGAGATATCAGTGACCATGTGACCTATGGGACCCCTCAGAGTCTCCCCCATATAAGCCCTGGGTGGAGCCTCTGCTCGCTCTCTTGTAGCTGAGTTGCAGTAAGGTCAAGTCTTAGGTGTGTGTCTAGAGTCCAGAAGAGGCCTAAAGTCAGACAAGCAGCCACAGATTCTCAAGTCCATTGCCCCACAGGTCAAGTCAAAGCCTGGTAAGCTACAGAAGGGGTGAAGTCAGTCATAGTCTGTCATAATCAAGTCAGTCCAAGTCATCCTGTCTCAAGTCAGTGTGGCCTGCATCACAATTTTCCCAAGTCCACTACAAGTCCCAGCAAGCCCTAAGGTCTCTAAAGTCAGTGGTCACCTCTGTAGGCCTTGCTAAGCTGTATAGACTTTTCCACCTGTATTACTCAGTAAAGCTACCGTTGTTCCATAACTTGGCATCGGAGTCATTATTGCCCCCGCACCTAGCCCAAGATCCAGCGGTATACCTTCGGGTGGTATTGAGGATAAACCGTGCCCTGGCATCATGAACACAAGGGGTTAATGCCATCTGCCCCTAGGGTAATTCCATCTGCCCTGCATCACACCTTCTACCACACCAACATACAGTGTAACTTAGAATTCCTATGCTGAGTCCATTGAGATAAATTAACCAAATGTAGTTTATTAGTAAATAAGTTTGATCCATTTATGCGTATACTTTTTTTTTGTAGGAGTCAAAAGCGAGGCTGTCTGCTCTTTAAAAAAAAAAAACAGTATATGCTCAGAAATGCAATGAATCTAGTCAGTAGTGAAGTGCATTTTTTCTTTTGAACTAAGACTCAGTCTGCCCATTTGAGAAATCGTTGCATTCATTGGTAAGCCCCAGGTGAATAAGAGGCCACAGGCAGGTAACATAATTTTGCTGTGATTTGTGCATAATTATGGTAAAAATGTTCAATTTTTATTGTGATTTTTTTAAATGCATAAACTTTCTTGCAGCCTTCTAGCTCCTCCTACTGTGCGAAGCCCATAGTAGAGCTGCCTGCAGGTATCTGCCTGTAGATGTCATCAATGGACCATTAAGGCTGCAGCAGTGAAGAGGAAGTAAAAGTGGAACCATGGGGGAAGGTGAGACCAGTCTGTGTGAAGGGAGGGAAGCAGCAATAAATGTGAAGGGGGCCCTGGGAGGGAAGCCGAATTTCAAAGGAGAAAAGGAACTGCATAAGCAAAATTTCTTCACCCAAAGCAAAATTAATAACAATCAGAACATTTCTCAATTCTATGTGCATTTCCAATTACAAAAGTTTTATTCAAGACATTGAAATCAACATTTGGACAGCCTACCTTTAATTCCCATGCAGAGAGTTATTGTGAAAATAGTAATCGTAAAATCTCAGATACATTACATTTGATTGGAAACCTCCCTTGAAGTGTGTCATTTAGAAAATCTTTTGGGATGTCAGACAAGTCAAAAGTCCTGTTCACTCAGAGTCTGAGTATTCAGAACCTCACTGATCCCTTTAGATCACTGGAAGAAGCGAGCATGGTAGGGTACTTCACTCCCTGGCTAGCCATGATCTCTGTCCTGTTGTGCTGGATGGGCTACATACATATAATGGAGCTTGTGTAGTGCAGCTGGATGGAGATCACGGTCAGCCAGGGAGTGAAATGTACTACCACACGCATCTCCCAGCAATATCTATAGATCTATAGATCGTAGATCATACTAAAATTGTATACATAAGTCCATTCTGTTTTATGAGCAATAACACATTGCAGCAAACCTCCTGCTGTGCTAATTTTATTTATTTTTTTACTTTATTATTATTCTCCATTCCTCATTTGTTTTAATTCACTCTTACTGTATTACTAGATTTATATTTCTAAACTCATTGATATCCATCTCTCACTTGTAACATTATCATACTAAAATTGTATACATAAGTCCATTCTATTTTATGAGCAATAACACATTGCAGCAAAATTCCTGCTGTGCTCATTTATTTTTATTTTTTTTACTTTATTATTATCCTCCATTCCTCATTTATTTTAATTCACTCTTACTGTATTACTAGATTTATATTTATAAACTCATTGATATCCATCTCTCACTTGTAACGTTATTGTGCTAAATTTTATACACAAGTCCATTCTATTTTATGGGCAATAGCAATTGCAGCAAACCTCCTGCTAGCTGTGATACCTTTTTTTCTTTTCAACTTTATTTATTCATATATACAATTTTTTTTAATTAAACTTTATTTTTATCCTCCATTCCTCATTTACTTTGATTCATTTTCACTGTATTAACGTTACCATACAAAAATTTTATACACAAGTCCATTCTAGTTTATGGGCAATAACACATTGCAGAAAACCTCCTGCTGTGCTCAGATCTCCCTTACTCTCAACCCCATTTCTCCCATCCTCTCCTGCTTTTCTATTTTCCTTTTCTCCTGTCCTGCAATCCACTTTCCTCTTTTTTTCTATTTAGGCCTTAGTCCACTGCATAGTATAAAAGGATCACTACCCCTATCATGAATCAGCTACTGAAGAAAGAAGTAGTCTCCTGAAACGCGTCTAGCCCTAGTGTTTTACCTGAATGCCTCGGATTATACCATAGATCAGTAAATGCCTTTAAGAGCCTGATACGGACTATCTACCAACACAGAGACTGACATCACTGGCCAGCATTCAAACTTAGCGCTTTTTTCTTTCTCCAGAGCGCGCTCAGCACCACTCTGCCTCACACAGGATTGGAGCCGAACCAACGAGGACACTGAACCCACTCACCACTACGAACACACTCCTGCTCCTTTGCGCTCACTGGGTGAGACGGTCTTCCTGACAAGCAGCCGCCCCGCCCAGCTGGAAGTGCCGGCAGCAGTGCGAGCAAAGAAGACGTCGCTGGACAGGGTGAGAGGGACATACTCCTACCGCTATTTCTTCACAGGACCCTATGGACATAACTGCATAACAGGAACCAGCAGAATATATTTTTAACTACAGGACTGTACATATCGATACACCGTATTGCTTTGCCTTTCTTTTACAGGATACATACCTTCTGCACATATTTATTGTACTTGTAATGTATTGGAACGGTATTTTTTACAGGACCAGTGCAGCCACGTTTTACTGTGCCTCATATTACACCGTATATCTGTGTTGACAGTTTTTTTGCACCTGAATGTCTATGCATATCCATGAACCTTGATCTATAGGACATTATATGCACCATCTGGGGATTCAGAATTGACGTTTTATTTTTATTTTTGCATTTTTTGCACATTTTATTCATTTATTTATATTGAATTTATCCTATTTATTATATCTTATTTTTCATTTTTGGAGGCTAATCGCAAGGGCCCTGCGTCACCACCCTCCAGCTCACATCTACCCTTTTTGTATTTTATCTAATTTCTTCATTAAATTCATATATTTTTCACTCTATGGTCTAATCTCTCTTTTTTGCTCACCTCTATTATCTGATTCCTATCTCTTCCTATTTCCCCTCTCCTCTCCCTCCTCCTCTTCGCCCCCCCCCCCCCCCTCACTAGATCACTTGAGGACTGTTACCTTATTTTCACACTTCATGTTTTTAGCCAAGTATCTTGGGTATTAGGTGCTATACACTTAACCTCGGTTATCTAATTTTCTACCTAGTCGAGCTGCACAATCCCCCTGTTACACTACTGAATATCTATAGATCGGTCAAGGTATAAACCCTCAGACTCCAAGCGATCAAAACTATTTACATGTCTGTCTGAGATATCAAAGGTTTTTCTAAATGACAAGGTCACTTAAAACATATGTAAACTAGGTGGAAGTGAAATTTCAAAGAAGAAGGGAAACTGTTTGCATAAGCAACATTTATTCAACACAAGCATAAGAAATAATAAGAAGAATGTTTTTCAATTCCAAGCTTCAAATGAATTTCTAATTTCAAATGGTTTTTTTAAGGCATAGACATGCAACATTTGTCCAGAAATTTAATATTTGTCCATTTTAGTTACCATGTAGGAATAATTTTGCAAGTAGCATAAAAAATGTAGCATTTTTAATGTCGTTTCAAATTAAATTAATATGCCAAACTACACAATAGGACAATAGTGTTAGCAAAATGAACCTATATTTAATAATAACTGTTTTTGCTATATTGGACCACATATCTCCAATGTTAAAATAATACAGGAAAACAGAAATTAAGACATTTGAAACAAAGTACATTTCTTGCATTGGCCATCGACACTTTGATTTCTGTAGGGGGGGGGGGGGGGGTTGAACCTCAAACAACCTTTACTTGCTCCCTTACAGAACTTATTTTATGTCTCCTTTTAAGAAATGTTTGTTAATGCTTTCCATGTGTGTCATTATTTGTTGCACCCTATAGAGTCTAAACACTATAAGTAGTGTCACCATTTTCTGTGTATGTTGATGACACCAGAACCCAGGCTTCTTCTGGATGCAATCCTGCAAAGAAGAGGTCTCAGTCCTCAAGGGCTATTGTAATGAAAGTGAACATCATGGTGCTTAGATGTTGTGCCACAATGTGTCCAGATAGGAGTGAAGTGTCAATGCTCTTATTTTAAAAAATCCCCATCTGTGATGATGGCGAAACCTTTTTCCTCTAGACATAGAGGATGCCCCCTTGTCATGGTTATTAGCCTATGTATAAATTAAACTATAACCCAGTGACATCCCCGCTGCTGCTCCCTGCTGTGTCACGCTGCTAGAGAACAGCAGCGGGGATGTCCCCTTGATAAATGTCCCCTTTAATTGTACATTTTCTTTTTACAGCCCAAGTGCATAACCATACATTTATCCACATCAAATTTTATTTGCCATGTCAGTGCCCAGGCCTCCAGATTCCCTAGATCCTTCTGTAATATTATATTTTTCTCTGCGGTGATCACTTTACCCAGCTTAGTGTCATCTGCAAATATTGAAATTCTACTTTTTAATCCCCCTACAAGGTCACTAATAAACATATTGAAAAGAAGTGGACCTAATACTGACCCCTGTGGTACCCCACTTGTAACTGTAACCCAACCAGAGTTCCTCCCCTGCTTCCTGTCACTGAACCAGCTGCTAGTCTATTTACATATATCCTCCCCTAGTCCCAGCATCATCATTTAAGTAATAATCTTTTATGTAGCACGGTATCAAATATCCAGATATACAACATCCACTTTTTCCCCCTGGTCCACTCTATAACTGACCTCCTCATGGAAGCTGATCAGATTAGTCTGAAAGGACCGATCCCACATAAACCCATGTTGACGCTGTGTTAGGAGGTTATTTTTGTTAAGATATTCCAGAATAGCATCCCTCAAAACCTTGCCCACAACACACACAGTATCCCTCAAAATCTTACCCACGACAGATGTTAAACTTACAGGCCTATAGTTCCCAGGATCCCTTTTTGACCCCTTCTTGAATATTGATACCACATTTGCTAACACCAGTCCTGTGGCACAATCCCTGTAATTATAGAATCTTCAAATATAAGGAATAAGAGTCTGTCTAGCATGAAACTTAATATCTGCAAAACCCTGGGATGGATGCCATCTGGGCCCGGTGAATTGTGTGTTTTAATTTTACTAAGGCAGCACCACACTTCTTGTTGGGTTAAACAGGTGAGATCTACTGGAGAATTTACTTTATTCCCTCCCCTGTTATGTGATATTGGATTATCCTGCGTAAATACAGCAGAGAAAAAGGAATTTAGTAGATTTGCCTTTTCCCCATCCCCCTCCAATTACACCTAGACTATTCCTTAAGGGGCCAACATTTTTAGTTTTAAGTTTCTAATTTTTTATGTAGGTGAAACATACTTTTAGGTTCTTTTTACTTTCTATGGCAATTGTTCTTTCTGTTGCAATTTTTTCTACTGTTATTTATTTCCTTATAATCAATTTCTTTCATTATAATTTTTTCATTTTTCACCACTGCCTTCTTATTTTAGTAGTCGGAATGCTTTCTTTTTCTTATTTATCGCGTCCCTAAGTGTTTTGGTTAGTCAAATTGGTTTTCTCCTATTTATAACACGTTTATTCCTGTAGGGGATGTCATTTACAAGATCTATTCAGGATGTTCTTAAAAATATCCCATTTGGCTTGTGTACTGTTCCAATGTATGTCATTGAGCTCTTCTCTTGGTTGGTGAAAATTGGCCTTCCTGAAGTTTAATGTTTTTGTAGCCCCCCTATTAGACATCTTATAGGATAAATGAAAACTTATTACACTGTGGCCACTATTACTAAGATTACCCCTATCTCTACTTCGGATACTATGTCTGACCTATTCGTTAATAAAGAGTCCAGAAGTGACCCCCCCCCCCCCCCTGGACCCCTCTTGTTGGGTCCTGCACTAGTTGGGAAAGAGAATTATCCTTTATTATGGCCAAAAAAAAGTTTCCTTTGCATGACCTTCAGGTTTCAGCTTCCAAGTCTATTTTCGGGTAGTTAAAGTCCCCCATAGTAATGAAGTCACCCTTATTAGCTGCCCTATCCATTTGTCTTATTAGTAAGTTTTCTGCTGCTTCTATTATTCTTATAACAGACACCTATCAGTAATTTATTGTTCTTACCCCTCCCTTTATCTCCACCCACAGAGACTCCACATGATCATTTTCCTCACATTTGTCCTTGCACAGAATGATCTTAAGACAGGATTTTACATATAAGCAAATCCCTCCCCTTTCTTACTTGTACGGTCATTTCTAAACAGGCTGTTACCCTGCAAATTAACTGCCCAGTCATTGCTCGCATCCAGCCATGTCTCACTTATCTCCACTATATCATAGTCTTCCTCCAACTTTAGTTCCAGTTTCTCAACCTTATTACGGAGGATTCTGGCATTAGTATACATGCACGCCATGTGTTTATTCATATTTCCTTTCCTCTTATCACTTATGACTGTTCTAACCCCTACCGCTGCTCCACAACCAGTTTTATTACTTATCCCCAGCCCTCTAGCTACACTGTCTTCCCCTTCTATATTGTAGTTTCCCTCCCCAACCAGTCCCCCCCCCATAGATTTTTTATAAAATGTAAGTCTGGCTGGGCCATTCTAGCATTTTATTTTCTTCCTTTGAAACCATTTGAGAGTTTCCTTGGCTGAGTGTTTGGGATGATTTGGGGATATTTATCAGTGAGGTGTCTTGTATGTCATTTTTTAAAGGGGTACTCGAGTGGAAAACATTTTTTTTAATCAACTGGTGCCAGAAAGTTAAACAGATTTGTAAATTACTTTTATTTAAAAAATTGTTATCCTTCCAGTACTTATTAGTGGCTGTATATTACAGAGAAAGATCCTTTCTTTTTGGATTTCTTTTTTTTTTTTTCTGTCCACAGTGCTCTCTGCTGACACCTCTGTCTGTATCAGGAACTCTCCAGAGCAGAAGCAAATCTCCATAGCAAACTTATCCTGCTGTGGACAGTTCCTCATAAGGACAGAGGTGTCAGGAGAGACCACTGTGGACATAAAAAAAAATCCAAAAAGAAAGGAACTTTCTCTGTAATATACAGCCGCTAATAAGTACTGGAAGGATAAAGATTTTTTTTTTTATAGAAGTTATTTACAAATCTGTTTAACTTTCTGGCATCAGTTGATAAAAAAAAATTTTTTCACCGGAGTACCCCTTTAAGTCCCATTAGTTGTGAGTTTTTTGCCCAACATGCACATAATTCATATAGTTTTACAATGTGTGAGAAATAATGTGGAGGTCCACTAAAATTAACTTCTAACTAATGACTAACAACATAATTTCTCACTTTGTAAAGCAGGTTTCTAGAACAGCAGGGTAGTCTGTGTTTGCAGGGTTTTTTCAACCACTGCGTTGCAATTTGGAATATTTTAAAAAACTGCAAATAATACATTAATGACTACTACATGTAAAGTGGCCTACAAAGACAATTCTTTAGAAATGACTTACATTGTAAGTAAAAAAAAAAAACATTTACCTTTTCAAATCATTGCTCACAAAAATATGCAAATGACACCAATAACAAGTGAACAAAAAAAAAATCATAAATCTCCACCATTGTCTTGCTGAAAGGTTTACCTTTGTTTCATCTTCATCATACTGGCAGATTTGTGTAAGAATATCTCAGTAAATGTGCTTCCTTCAATTATAGGAAGTTTTCCAGTATCATTTGCTGAAAAGCAGCCCCATACCATGATGTTCCCACCTACCAAGTTCACTGTTGGTGGGGTGATTTTATAATGATGTGCAGGGCCGGACTGGAACCAAAAATAGGTTCGGCATTTTGGAATAAGCAGACCATTGTTTGGGTGGGGGACCGACTGCTGGGAAACCCCACGGATCACCTCAGTTCAAGTGGCTGTCCAGCTGTTGCACAGCTCCCATCATGTCTGCAGAGCCTCAGGCATTATGGGTAGAGTTGAGTGAACTTTGGAAAAGTTCTGTTTGCCGGACTGGCCAGAAATCGCGAGTTCAGTTCGGCTCCGTTCGACTCGAACTGGCAATAATAAAAGCCCCTAAACACTTTTATAACACTGCCTAACAGCTCTAAACCCCAGTCTAACACTGTTAGGAGTTTATTCAAGTACCATATATACTCGAATATAAGCCGACCCGAATATAAGCTGAGGCCCCTAATTTCACCCCAAAAACCCAGGAAAAGTTATTGACTCGAGTATAAGCCTAGCGTGGGAAATACATCATCCCCCCCCTGTCACCCCCATCATCATCCAGACCCCCGTCATTAACACCCTCATTATCATCCTGTCATCATCCCCCCTTCATCATTATTACCCTGTCATCATCCCCCCTTCATCATTATCTTGTCATCATCCCCCCTTCATCATTACCCTGTCATCATCCCCCCCCTTCATCATTACCCTGTCATCATCCCCCCCCCCTTCATCATTACCCTGTCATCATCCCCCCTTCATCATTACCCTGTCATCATCCCACACCACCCCCTTCATCATCACCGCTTGTCAATGTCTGATTTAACAGTGATCTTCAACCTGCGGACCTTTAGATGTTCCAAAACTACAACTCCCAGCATGCCCGGAGTTGTTGTTTTGAAACATCTGGAGGTCCACAGGTTGAAGACCACTGCCCGGGCCTTCATGGTCATCCAGACATCCTACCCCCCCTCCCTCTCCCCCCTTTAATGGCGTTGCCCTGACGACGACACACAGGGACGTTCATGAGCAAAGTCCCTGTGCGTCGTCATCAAGGCAACAGCATTATTCCGGGGCCAGGCCCGAAGCACGGAGAAGAGGCACCCCCGGTGAAGATGGACAGCCCGGAATGACTATCCCTCCCCACCGGACGGTCCCTGCAACACAGATGGCCCGGACCAGCTCACCCTAACGTCCCGCCAAGCGGAGGTGAGTACAAAACTAAAGGGGGGAGGGGGTCTGGATGACGACGAAGGCCCAGGCAGTGGTCTTCAACCTGCGGAACTCCAGATGTTTCAAAACAACAACTATCAGGATGCCCGGACAGACGATGGCTGTCTGGGCTTGCTGGGAGTTGTAGTTTTGAAACATCTGGAGGTCCGCAGTTTGAAGACCACTGAGGGTGGAGAGTTCACTCGAGTATAAGCCATGGGGGGTGTTTACAGCACGAAAAATCGTGCTGAAAAACTCGGCTTATACTCGAGTATATACGGTAGTTTTAAAGTGTCTTTAAGGCTGTTATGGTGACTTGCGGTAATCCATGGTAACATTTACAGTTCAACCATTTGTAAAGGCTTATTTACACCAAAATAAAGCGGCATTTAGTATCCCTGATTGTCGGTAGTTGCCTGCTGGGTTTAATATGCACACAGAGGCATGAAAAGACGCCGTGGCTTTATTCCAGCGTGCCAAAAATTATCCTTTTTTTTGGGAGTAGCAACAGGTTCTTAGTCTATCAAGTGAAGAAGACAGTATGGATTTTTCCAAGCGTTCCAAAAATTATCCCTTTTTTGGTAGTAGCAACAGGTTCTTAGTCCAGCAAGTGAAGACGGCACAGATCTTTCCAAGCGTCCCAAAAAGTATCCCTCCTTTGGGAGTAGCAACAGGTTCTCAGTCTAGCAAGTGAAGAAGACAACATGGATTTTTCCAAGTGTCGCAAAAAATGATCCCTTTTATTGTGGATGGTGGGTTGTATACGTGTAGGCCTGGAAGTTGGGTGATGGTGGATTGGTGTTACTAGTAGAAGCCAGCATACAGCAGATGGTGGTGAGGTAGAGTTATCTGTAGCCAGCAGAGAGCAGGCATTGGTGGACTAGGTATACATCTACCCAGGTTTTGTGATACATACTAATTCCTAAATTTGGACTCTGCCTGTGCCTCACTGTCTCTCCACAGATCAACAGAACAGTAAAGAATTTCAACACAGCAGGATACCATATATAGCCAGATACATCAACACCTGAGCACCATTGTCACCGTCAGCTGCTCAAGCTGCTCAAACCAGAAGGCTGCTGAGATCCTCCTCTTTAAACTCCTCTTCATCATCCCCTCCCCTTCTCTCAGTTAGCACTTCTGATGTGTCATCGTGGCCTCCTTGTTTCCTCGCACCACATCCACCATGATGCCTTCCAGAATCTTTACCACGACTACCACCAGTCCCACTAGTGCTATGCTCAGCCACTGTATCCCCTTCCCCACCTCAGCAACACGCTCCAATGGCTGACCATGACCCAACTCCTTCTCATGGCTAGTGCTATTCTTCGGCGTAGCAGGGGGAGCAAAAGACAGAGATGAGGAAACGAGCTCTCTAGGATGGAAATTTCCTTTACCAGATATTTTTTAAGGATTGTTTTATCTTTTTTGGGGGATTTTTCACCAACCTACTTGTCAACTTTGTTTCAATCCTTTGAACTGAGTTTATCTTACAACAAGGTATGTATAAGACAAATTTGATAAAACCAAAAGTTAAAAAATACAGTCACTTTAGAAGCCTAATGTGTTTGGAATGCACAGACTTTTTAGGATAATGCGTGTTTGCGTGTACACAACTAGAAAGATTTAAGGTGTGTTTACAGAAATAAAATTTAATTCAACAAACAGTTTTAACAGGCCAGATACGTGTCAGAGGAACACGCTTTTGCATGCCAGAGATGACAGCACAATGAGTACTGAAGGTGTTTGCCAAATAATATGAAATGCAACAGACCTGTATTAACACTACAGGCTACATATGTGTAACTTCAACACGCTTTTTGACTGGCAGAGATGACAGCACAATGAGTACTGACGGTGTTTGCAAAACAATATGAAATGCAACAGACCTGTATTAACACTACAGGCTACATACGTGTAACTTCAACATGCTTTTTAACTGGCTGAAATGACAGCACAATAAGTACTGAAGGTGTTTGCAGAACAACGTGAAATGCAACAGACCTGTATTAACACTACAAGCTACATATGTAAAACATCAACACAATTTTTGACTGGCATAGATGACAGTACAATGAGTACTGACGGTGTTTGCGGTACAATATGAAATGCAACAGACCTGTATTAACACTACAGGCTACATATGTGTAACTTCAACATGCTTTTTGACTGGCAAAGATGACAGTACAATGAGTACAGACAGTGTTTGCGGAACAATATCAAATGCAACAGACCTGTATTAACACTATAGGCTACATACATGTAACTTCAACGCCCTGTTTGACTGGCAAAGATGACAGCACAATGAGTACTGACGGTGTTTGCACAAAAATATGAAATGCAAAAAAACTGTATTAATACTGCAGGCTACATACGTGTAACTTCAACATGCTTTTTAACTGGCAAAGATGACAGTATAATGAGTACTGATGGTGTTTGTGGAACAATATAAAAAGCAACAGATCTGTATAAACACTACAGGCTACATACGTGTAATTTCAACACAGTTTTTGTCTGGCAGAGATGACAGCACAATAACTTTCACAATATGAAGTGCACCAGAACTACATGCTAGATACAGATAACGGTTCTGGCTACTCTAGCTGGTTCAGGAACACTATTCAATTTAGGTCTTTGCAGGTATGAGCCTTGAAAAAGGCTTTGGATTTGTGATAGCAAAAGATGAGCCCTTCAGAGACTGTGAGAAGGATATCCCTTTATCTGCTGTATAGGAGCCCCTATAGGTTTCTTGCATGGGGATTGACTCCTGTTCCCACACACGCACACACACACACACACACACACAGTCTCTCTTTCTAATCTTTATCTATCTTTCTTTCTCTCATTCTAATCTGTATTTCTATCTTTTTAATCACTAGTTATGTCTCTCTCTGTCTCTCTCCGTCTTGCTCTTGCAGTTCCTTTAGCTCTGAATGCAGTGGGTGACGTCACTGCCCTCTTATCTGTGTAAAAATGTCCTCCCCTTTGCTGTGTCATGTTGGTCTTTGTGCTGATTGACACAGCAGAAAATCACATGATAGACCTGGGTTATCATGTCATATGCTGATGTCACTGATGTAATCTCACCGCCCTCTGCCCGCCTTGCTTCTTCCATTCGCCGAAAAAACAATCCTTTCTGTTTTTTTATGCTATTTACCAGCGCACACAAGCCAAACTAGAAAAACTCACACCGAGCTGAAACAATTCAAAAGTTCGGGTCAAATCCGGGTTTGCTGGATTCGGCTGGCTCATCTCTAATTATGGAAGTGGCCGTTTTGCAATAGCTGGAGAGCAACACACCCAAGTACATTGTCATCCATCATAACTGTAGAACTTACAAGTGACTCAAGCTCTTATTGGACAGTCTGGAGACTTCTTTCCTTTTCTTCTCCATCTGGTCTAGATGCCAGGTCTTCTTCTAGCTACCTCTTCTCTGCAAAGTCTGATGTCTGGATATCATTGGCTTCTCACTTTGTCAGAAAATCCTTATCTTTGTATAAAAACAATCATCATTATAACCCTACCAGACAGTGTACCTGTAATAATAATACTGCCACACACTGTTTCTTCTCAGTTCAGCTAAATCCTTTCCCTGTACTACCCTCCTCCAGACCCCTCTGTGCTCCTTGATTCCACACTCCCGCAGACCCCTATGTCCTCTCCCTGCTTTTTCTGTCCTCTTCCATAGACCCCCTAAGTCCTTTTTACTCACCTCCTGCCCCCCTCCCCAGACCTTTATGTCTTCTCCACGTCCTCTGCCCCCACCCCAAACCCCTAAGTCCTCTCCAAGCTCCACTGCTCCCTTCCCCAGACCCCAAAGTCCTCTCCATGCTCCTCTGCCCCCTCCCCAGACCCCTAGGTCTTCTCCAAACTCCTCTGCTCCCATCCCCAGACCCCTAAGTTCACTCCCTAATTATCTGCTCTAAGTATTTAGTCAGCCAAAAATTGTTCTCCCACTTAAAAAGATGAGAAAGGCCCGTAATTTTCATCATAGGTATACCTCAATTATGAGAGACATAGAAAAAAATCCATAAAATCCAATTTTCTGATTTTATTTGCAAATTATGGTGGATAATAAGTATTTGGTCACCTACAAACAAGCAAGATTTCTGGCTCTCACAGACCTGTAACTTCTACTTTAAGAGTCTTCTCTGTCCTCCACTCGTCACCTGTATTAATGGCACCTGTTTGAACTTGTTATCAGTATAAAAGACACTTGTCCACAGCCTCAAACAGTCACCCTCCAAACTCCACTATGGCCAAGACCAAAGAGCTGTCGAAGGACACAAAATTGTACACCTGCACATGACTGGGAAGACTGAATCTGCAATAGGCAAGCAGCTTGGTGTAAAGAAATCAACTGTGGGAGCAATTATTAGAAAATGGAAGACATACAAGACCACTGACAATCTCTCCCGATCTGGGGCTCCAGGCAAGATCTCACCCCATTGTGTCAAAATGATCACAAGAACAGTGAGCAAAAATCCCAGAACCACACGGGGGGACCTAGTGAATGACCTGCAGAGAGCTGGGAAAGTAACAAAGACTACCATCAGCAACACACTACGCCGCCAGGTACTCAAATCATGCAGTGCCAGACGTGTCCCCCTGCTTAACCCCTTACGACCAAGCCCATTTTGACCTTAAGGACCAACCCAATTTTATTTTTGCATTTTTGTTTTTCCCTCCTCATGTTTTTCATCCACAGACTAGTATGAGAGCTTGCTTTTTACATGACCAGTTGCTCTTTGTAATGACATCACTCATTTTACCATAAAATTTATGGCGCAACAAAAAAAAAATACTATTTGTGTGGGGAAATTGAAAAGAAACCCGCAATTTTGCTAATTTTAAAAGGTTTCATTTTCACTCCGTATAATTTACGTGTTCTTTATTCTGTGGGTCAAAATGATTAAAACGATACCCATGGTTACATTCTTTTCTATTATTGTACAGCTTTAAAAAAAATAGCAAACTTTTTAACCAAATTCGTACGTTTAACCCCTTCAGGACAGAGCCCATTTTGGCCTTAAGGACCGGAGCGTTTTTTGCACATCTGACCACTGTCACTTTAAACATTAATAACTCTGGAATGCTTTAAGTTATCATTCTGATTCCGAGATTGTTTTTTCGTGACATATTCTACTTTAACATAGTGGTAAATTTTTACTGATACTTACATCCTTTCTTGGTGAAAAATCCGTAAATTTGATGAAAAATTAGAAAATTTTGCATTTTTCTAACTTTGAAGCTTTCTGCTTGTAAGGAAAATGGATATTACGAATACATTTTTTTTGGTTCACATATACAATATGTCTACTTTATGTTTGCATCATAAAATTGATGAGTTTTTACTTTTGGAAGACACCAGAGGGCTTCAACGGTCAGCAGCAATTTTCCGATTTTTCACAAAATTTTCAAACTCAGTATTTTTCAGGGACCAGTTCAGGTTTGAAGTGGATTTGAAGGGTCTTCATATTAGAAATACCCCATATATGACCCCATTATAAAAAATACACCCCCCAAAGTATTCAAAATGACATTCAGTCAGCGTTTTAACCCTTTAGGTGTTTCACACGAATAGCAGCAAAGTGAAGGAGAAAATTCACAATCTTCATTTTTTACACTCACCTGTTCTTGTAGACCCAATTTTTGAATTTTTACAAGGGGTAAAAGGACAAAATTTTTACTTGTATTTGTAGCCCAATTTCTCTCGAGTAAGGACATACCTCATATGTCTATGTAAAGTGTTCGGCGGGCGCAGTAGAGGGCTCAGAATGGAAGGAGCGATAAGGGGATTTTGGAGAGTACGTTTTTCTGAAATGGTTTTTGGGGAGCATGTTGCATTTAGGAAGCCCTTATGGTGCCAGAAAAGCAAAAAAAAAACACATGGCATACCATTTTGGAAACTAGACCCCTCGGGGGAATGTAACAAAGGGTAAAGTGAACCTTAATACCCCACAGGTGTTTCACAACTTTTGCAAATGTAAAAAAAAAAATTATTTTTACGTAAAATGCTTGTTTTCCCAAAAAATTTAAATTTTTAAAAAGGGTAATAGCAGAAAATACCCCTAAAAATTTGAAGCACAATTTCTCCCGATTCAGAAAACACCCCATATGGGGGTGAAAAGTGCTCTGCTGGCGCACTACAGGTCTCGGAAGAGAAGGAGTCACATTTGGCTTTTTGAAAGCAAATTTTGCTCTGGGGGCATGCCGCATTTAGGAAGCCCCTATGGTGCCAGGACAGCAAAAAAAAAACCACATGGCATACCATTTTGTAAACTAGACCCCTCGGGGAACGTAACAAGGGGTTAAGTGAACCTTTATACCCCACAGGTGTTTCACGACTTTTGCATATGTAAAATCAAAAAAAAATTTTTTACCTAAAATGCTTGTTTTCCCAAAAATTTAACATTTTTAAAAAGGGTAAAAGCAGAAAATACCCCCCAAAATTTGTAACACAATTTCTCCCGAGTACGGCGATACCCCATATGTGACCCTAAACTGTTGCCTTGAAATACGACAGGGCTCCAAAGTGAGAGCGCCATGCGCATTTGAGGCCTAAATTAGGGACTTGCATAGGGGTGGACATAGGGGAATTCTACGCCAGTGATTCCCAAACAGGGTGCCTCCAGCTGTTGCAAAACTCCCAGCATTCCTGGACAGTCAACGGCTGTCCGACAATACTGGGAGTTGTTGTTTTGCAACAGCTGGAGGCTCCGTTCTGGAAACAGTGGCGTACCAGACGTTTTTCATTTTTGTTGGGGAGGGGTGGGGGGCTGTGTAGGGGTATGTGTATATGTAGTGTTTTTTACTTTTTATTTTATTTTTTGTTAGTGTAGTGTAGTGTTTTTAGGGTACAGTCGCACGGGCGGGGGTTCACAGTAGTTTCTCGCTGGCAGTTTGAGCTGCAGCAGAAAGTTTGCGGCAGCTCAAACTTGCAGCCAGATACTTACTGTAATCCTCCGCCCATGTGAGTGTACCCTGTACGTTCACATTGGGGGGTGGACATCCAGCTGTTGCATAACTACAACTCCCAGCATGCCCGTTGGCTGTCGGTGACTGCTGAGAGTTGTAGTTTTGCAACAACTGTAGGCACACTGGTTATGTATCACTGAGTTTGTGACCTAACTCAGTGTTTCACAACCAGTGTGCCTCCAGCTGTTGCAAAACTACAACTCCCAGCATGTACGGTGCATGGTGTACATTGACTGCTGAGAGTTTGGAGTTTGCAACAGCTGGAGGCACACCGGTCGTGAAACACTGAATTAGGTAAAAAAAAAGTTTCACAACCAGTGTGCCTTCAACTCTCAGCAGTCACCGACAGCCAACGGGCATGCTGGGAGTTGTAGTTATGCAACCACCAGATGCACCACTACAACTCCCAGCATGCACTTTAGCTGTTTGTGCAAGCTGGGAGTTGTAGTTATACAACAGCTGAAGGTACACTTTTCCATAGAAAAAATGTGCCTCCAGCTGTTGCAAAACCATAAGTCCCAGCATGCCCATAAGGGAATGCTGGGAGTTGTGGTGGTCTGCCTCCTGCTGTTGCATAACTACAGCTCCCAGCATGCCCTTTTTGCATGCTGGGAGCTGTTGCTAAGCAAAAGCAGGAGGCTGTCACTCACCTCCAACGATCCAGCTGCATGAGGTCAGTCCCTCGTCGTCGCCGCCGCCGCTGCTCATGGGGCCCCGATCCCAACATTGACGCCGGGGATCGGGATCCCCAGCACCCGGGGTGTACGTCCCGCACCCGCTCACGTCCTTCGGGAGAGGGGCGGAGCGGGTTCGGGAGTGACACTCGCAGCAGGCGCCCTGATTGGTCGGCCGGTAATCCGGCCGACGATTCAGAGCAATTGTGAGGTGGCACCAGTGCCACCTCCCCCCTGCATGCTCTGGCTGTTCGGGCCGTCAGAGACGGCCCCGAACAGCCATTAATTCCGGGTCACCGGGTCACTTGAGACCCGATTGACCCGGAATCGCCGCAGATTGCTGGACTGAATTGTCCAGCGATCTGCGGCGATCGCCGACATGGGGGGGCATAATGACCCCCCCTGGGCGATATGCCGGGATGCCTGCTGAACGATCATCCAGCTCCGGTCCCCAACCGGCTAGCGGTGGGGACCGGAATTCCCACGGGCGTATTGATACGCCCTCGGTCCTTAAGGACTTGGAATGCAGGGCGTATCCATACGCCCTATGTCCTGAAGAGGTTCAAATCCCTCTATTTTGATGACCTATAACTTTTTAATTTTTCGGTAGACATGTGCACAAGAAAAATTTTCGCTTAGTTTTTTTCATTTTGGGTAACATTTTCGCTTTGGTAAATTTTTCGGGTTTGATTTTTCGGATACATTCGGTATTCGAGGTTCGGGGTTTGATTTTTTTCGGATACATTCAGTATTGGGGTACATTCGGGTAAATCTTTTTTAAGCAGGGGACCATTATTGGGAGCGTGTGCAGGAAAAGAGGGCAGCGATCGGAACATTGGATGAAAGGTAAGATAATATAATTTTATGTGATTTATTAATACATGATGTAATGTTGAATGAATGAATGCTGTATGAATGATTGATGTGTTTGATCGATGTGTTTGAGTGTATAACATGTCATGTCACTTGTGCTAACACAGTGTTTCTGTTACTGTTACCAGGGTGCCTCCAGCTGTTGCAAAACTACAACACCCACCCAGCATGCCCTGACAGCCAAAGGCTGTCTGGGCATGCTGGGATTTGCAGTTTTGCAACAGCTGGAGGCCCCCTGGTTCGTTGGTAAACAGGTGCTAAGCTATATTTCTGTTCAAACATGCGCTTACCTATATTTCTGTTCTTTCATTGTTACTGTTACCTCCAGCTGTTGCAAAACTACAACACCCACCCAGCATGCCCTGACAGCCAAAGGCTCTCTGGGCATGCTGGGAGTTTCAGTTTTGCAACAGCTGGAGGCCCTCTGGTTCGTTGGCAAACATGCGCTAAGCTATATTTCAGTTCTTTCATTTTTAAATTTCCCTCTCTCTTTTCTGAACTGGGTTAGTAGGTCAATGAAATGCATAGTAATTGCCGTGGGAACATTTTTTATTCATAAAAACGCAGACTTAATTGGATAATTGCCGTTTAGAATGTTGGGACCCCAAACGTTCTAAACCGCAATTATCCAATTAAGTCTGCGGTTTTATGAATAAAAAATGTTCCCACTGAAATAACTATGCATTTAATTGACCTACTAACACAGTTCAGAAAAGAGAGAAGGAAATTTAAAAATGAAAGAACTGAAATATAGCTTAGCGCATGTTTGCCAACGAACCAGGGGGCCTCCAGCTGTTGCAAAACTGCAACTCCCAGCATGCCCAGACAGCCTTTGTAGTTATGCAACAGCTGGAGGCACCCTGGTAACAGAAACACCGTGTTAGCGCAAGTGACATGACATGTTATACATAAATCATCCGACAATCAAACACATCAATCATTCATACAGCACTCATTTATTTAATCATTCATTCAACATTACATCGTGTATTAATGAATCACATAGAATTATACATTATCTTACCTGTCTTAATGTTCTGATCTCCACGGGTCTCTTCTTTTCCGTGCACCCTCTACCGATAATGGTCCCTTGCTTCTAAATGAAAACAAATTTTGTTTTAACAAAAATAAAATTCATTTTTCACAATTTCATAGGCATGTACAGTTTGTTTTGTTCGGATTTCGAATTAATTTGGGCGTAAATATTTTGTACATTTGGATCAATACGAATATACAAAATATGAACAATTCGGACATAAACTAATTACGTCCAAAACTAATTGCACATGTCTATTTTTCGTTATAAGCGGCGGTATTTTTTATTGATACCAAATTTGTGTATATAAAACTTTTAATCATTTTTTTTATAATTTTTTTTGGGAATAAAATGTGACAAAAAAGCAAAATTTTGGACTTTTTTTTTTTTATGTTCACGCTGTGTACTGTCCAGGATCATTAACATTATATTATAATAGTTCAGACATTTATGCATGCGGCGATACCAAATACGTTTATTCATTTTTTTTTTTTACACTTTTTGGGGGTAAAATGGGAAAAAGGGATAATTAACATTTTTATTGGGGAGGGAATTTTTCACTTTTTTTTTTTTTACTTGATTGCTAATACTGTTCAGGGCTATGCTGGAAGGCAGATCAGTGCAGAGGAGGTAGGTGAGGGGACCTCTGTTTGCCATGTTAGCTGATCTGATCCCTGTGGCTGTGCTGCAGGCGATCAGATCAGCTAAAACTGTAGCCAAACTGCCGCGGATGCTGTGATCTGTATTGATCACGGCATCTGAGGGGTTAATGGCGGACATCTGCGTGATCACGGATGTCGGTCACTACCGGTGGGTCCCTGGCTTCTATCTCGCAGTCATGTATAGGACATAAATGTATGTCCTGGTGCATGAAGTACCGCCCTACTGAGACGTACATTTACATACTTGGTCGTTAAGGCCAGTACATGTCCCGGCCTGTCTGAAGTTTGATAGAGAGCATATGGATGATCCAGAAGAGAATTAAGAGAATGTAATATAGTCAGATGAAAACCAAAGTAGAACTTTTTGGTAAAAACTCAACTTGTCGTATTTGGTAGAGAAAGAATGCTGAGTTGCATCCAAAGAACAACATGCCTACTGTGAAGCATGGGGTGGAAACATCATGCTTTGGGGCTGTTTTTCTGCCAAGGGACCAGGACGACTGATCCGTGTAAAGGAAAGAATAAATGGGGCCATGTATCATAAGATTTTGAGTGAGAACCTCCTTCCAGCAGCCAGGGCATTGAAGATGAAACATGGCTGGGTCTTTCAGCATGACAATGATCCCTAACACACCTCTCGGGCAACAAAGGAGTGGCTTCGTAGAAGCATTTCAAGGTCCTCGAGTGGCCTAGCCAGTCTCCAGATCTCAACCCCATAGAAAACATTTGGAAGGAGTTGAAAGTCTGTGTTGCCCAGCGATAGCCCCAAAACATTACTTCTCTAGAGGAGATCTGCATGGAGGAATGGGCCAAAATAAAAGCAACAGTGTGTGAAAACCTTGTGAAGACTTACAGAAAATTGACCTCATGTCATTGCCAACAAAGGGTGTATAACAAAATATTGAGATTAACTTTTGTTATTGACCAAATACTTATTTTCCACCATAATTTGCAAATAAATTCTTTAAAAATCAGACAATGTGATTTTATGGATTTTTTCTGGATTACGTCTCTAATAGTTGAGGAATACCTATGATGAAAATTACAGGCCTCTCATCTTTTTAACCTGTTATGGACGTAGGGAGTACCTGTACGCCCTACGCCCAGTCCCGGTGTTTAAAACGGGGTCACACCGTGACCTCGCATCACACCAGGTCGGTCCCATCTGCTATTCATAGCCGGGACCCTGGGCTAACAGCGCGCGGCACCGATCGTTGTGCCGCACGCTATTAACCCTTTAGACGCGGCGATCAAAGTTGAACGCCGCGTCTGAAAGTGAAAGTAAACGCTTCCCGGCAGCTCAGTCGGGCTGCGGACGCGCAAAAATATTACGCGCAAAAATACGCGCAAAAATATTCCAAAGTCCAAAATAGTGTATTTTTGGTCACTTTTCATATCATGAAAAAAATGAATAAAAAGCGATCAAAAACTCGGATCAATACAAAAATGGTACCAATAAAAACTTCAGAACACGGGGCAAAAAATTTGTCCTCATACCGGCCCATACGCAAAAAAATAAAAAAGTTATAGGGGTTAGAAGATGAGAATTTTTAACATATAAATTTTCCTGCATGTAGTTATGATTTTGTTCTGAAGTACGACAATATCCAACCTATATAAGTAGGGTATCATTTTAACCGTATGAACTTACAGAATAAAGATAAGGTATTATTTTTACTGAAAAATGCACTGCGTAGAAACGGAAGCCCCCAAAATTTACAAAATGAAATTTTTTCTTCAATTTTGTCGCACAATGCATTTTATTTTTCCATTTCGCAGTGGATTTTTGGGTAAAATGACTAATGTCTGTTACGCCGAGCGCTCCGGGTCCCCGCTCCTCCCCGGAGCGCTCGCAGCATCCTCTCATTCGCAGCGCCCCGGTCAGACCTGCTGACCGGGTGCGCTGCATTATCACTCCCAGCCGGGATGCGATTCGCGACGCGGGAGGCGCCCGCTCGCGATGCGCGTCCCGACTCCCGTACCTGACCCGTTCCCCGTCTGTCTTGTCCCGGCGCGCGCGGGCGCGCGCCGGGTCTCTGCAATTTAAATGGCCACTGCGCCACTGCGCAGCAGGCCTTATCAGTGTTATCACCTGTGCACTCCCTACTTATACCTCACTTCCCCTGCACTCCCTCGCCGGATCTTGTTGCCCTTGTGCCAGTGAAAGCGTTCCCTTGTGTGTTCCTAGCCTGTGTTCCAGACCTCCTGCCGTTGCCCCTGACTACGATCTTTGCTGCCTGCCCTGACCTTCTGTTACGTCCGACCTGGCTCTTGTCTACTCCCTTGTACCGCGCCTATCTTCAGCAGTCAGAGAGGTTGAGCCGTTACTGGTGGATACGACCTGGTTGCTACCGCCGCTGCAAGACCATCCCGCTTTGCGGCGGGCTCTGGTGAATACCAGTAGCAACTTAGAACCGGTCCACCAACACGGTCCACGCCAATCCCTCTCTGGCACAGAGGATCCACCTCCAGCCAGCCGAATCGTGACAATGTCTCGGCAAAGTAGAAATGGTGGTGCAAAAAATAAGCCATCATATAGAATTTTAGGTGCCAAATTGAAAGTGTTATGATTTTTAGAAGGTGATGAGGAAAAAATGAAAATGCAAAAACGGAAAAACCCTGCGTCCTTAAGGGGTTAAGTGGGAGAACTTGCACAATTGGTGGCTGACTATATACTATTTTGCCTCAGTGTACATATACACATCTATCATACATCTATCATTCATACACACACACACACATATATATACATACAAACATTTATAATACATACACACATTTATCGTACATACATCTATCATTCATACACACATATATCATGCATACATACATCTAACATACATACATCTATTTACACACATTTATCATACATACACACATCTATCATACATACACACATATCATACACACATCTATTATACATGGCGTATGCCCCTTCGGAGAGCACACTGGTAGGAATAAGATGCTGGGGTGGTGAGCACACTGGAACATTAGTACCTGCTATGCCCAATACAAGAGTGATGAATGGGTACAGAACAGGTAGTGTGATCTGTGTGACATGGTGGCTATAGGAACACATGCATTAGGGCAGTTGGAAGGTTAGGGGGCATCACCCACCTTGCACGCTAAGAGGACAGCAGAGGCCACCTTCTCCATTGTCAGGTTCGGATGCTGGGAGTGAGGAAAGCCCAGGACTAGGGGTAGCAGCTCAGCCTCTGTCGGTTACACACAAGGTGCCTGGCCTGGCACTGCAGGATGGAGGGCAGCAGATAATCAAATTATACCGGGCACTTAAACATGGTGGTCCGCATGTGGTGCGGCGTCTGCTGCTGGGACACTGATCCTGAGATTGCTGCTGCCACCGCCGGAGATCTAAGTAGTTGGAGGCCTGGCAGTTGTAAGCAGGGACACTTCACGGGCTTGGAGCAGATGTGAGTGCCTGGGTGGGGCACGTCTGCTCCCACCAGCCCCTGCTGCTATTAAAGCAACAGTGTCTCTGCCCTATCTGACTAGACTTTGGGACAGCCCAGAACAAGGTTCCTGTGCGGCCAGAGCCCTAAACATAAAAATATATATATATTTTTTTTTTTGATGCAAGTGCCTGGGGTGCCCTATGGCCAGTCTGGCTATTTCTTCTCCAAACCTGGTGTGTATTCTGGCATCAAAACGGTTTCATTTTGCATTTTTGCAGGAGGTGGTAAGGTCCTGAATATGGTTTGTAGATATGCATATGTTTACATATACATACTTAAAAAGGGAAAAAAAAAGTATAATATCAATAAATCCAATTTATTTTTATAGTTTTATTAATTTATTTTTACAAAGTGTAGTAAAAACAATATAGGAGAAGCTATAAGCTGATAAACAGAAGACAGGGTTAATTATCTTGTGTTATAGAGTAGTGAGAGTGAAGAATAGAATAAAATGTATCAACTATGGATGTTAGGATTGGCTAGAGGTTAAAGGGGTACTCCGCCCCTAGACATCTTATCTCCTATCCAAAGGATAGGGGCTAAGATGTCTGATTGCGGGGGTCTCGCCGCTGGGAACCCCTGCGATCTCTACTGCAGCACCCCCTCCCATAGACTTGCATTTAGGGGCAGTGCATGATGTCACGAGGTGGTGGGGCTGTGACGTCACGATCCTTCGGCCCCTGCATCGCTAGTCATCAGGCACTGAGCGAAGCATGCTCTGTGCACTAGACGACAGGAGGTGCTGCAGTTATTTTATAACATATTCTGCGGCAAAACAAAAAAACGTATTTGTGGGGTGAAGTAAAAAAATAAAAATTACATTTTGTAACTTTTAGAAAGGAGAAAGAAAAAAGACAGGTGCGCTCCTAGTGCAGTGTTGTTAACCTTAAATTGGCCACAAAAGGTAAATACAGGCTTACCAGAAAGGGTTCTGCTAAGAGCACAACACCTCTGCAGGCATGTAGACTCGCTTAGTCGAAGAGGTCAGCTGCTCCAGAGTCCTTTTTGGGTGACGGATGTCGGACCCAAAAATAGTAGAGGAGATTCAAAGTATCGCGTAACAGCAATAAAATCGGGACTTCATCCAAGCGCTTCCCCTCAGATGTACAGATCACGGAACGATCTTTACATCTGTACATCTGAGGGGAAGCGCCTTGATGAAGTCCTGATTATATTGCTGTTACGCCATACTTTGAATCTCCATTTTTTAACTTTTGAGGGCTTCCATTTCTACGTAGGGCACTTTTCTGTAAAAATTAAACCTTATCTGTATTCTGTAGGTCCATACAGTTACATGGATACCCAATTTATGTAGGTTTTATTTTACTAATTAAAACAATTTAAACTACATGCACCAAAATTAGTATGTTTAAAATTGTCATCTTCTGACCCTTATAACTTTATTTTTCTGCATATGGGGCTATATGAGGGCTAATTTTTTTTGGCGCCGTGGTCTGTAATTTTTATTGAAACATTTTATATTTTGATGGAACTTTTTGAGCTCTTTTTATTAGTTTTTTTTTATGGTATATGAAGTGACCAAAAATGCACATTTTATAAACTTATATTTTAATAGTTTGGGCATTTATGCACGCGGCCTTACCACATATGATTATTTTTTATTACATTATTTTAATCTATTGATTGCATATATTGTTCAATGCTATGCCAGAGCATAGATCAGTGTTATTGGTGCTCTGCTGCTCCAGCCTGCATGGCTAGCTGGGAGCAGCAGACCACCGATCGGACGGCGAGTAGGCAGGTAAGGGCCCTCCTGCCATCTTCTCTCAGCTGATTGGGACATCAAGGTTTCACTGCTGCTCTGCCTGGATACTTTTACTTTCAATCGTGACGTCTAAAGGGATAATGCCAGGATTGCTCCGATTAGGGGTGCCCCGCATTAACCCTGGGTCCTGGCTGCTGATAGCAGTCCGGACCCACCGGGCCTGAAGCGTGCTCAGCTCGTGAGCAGGCTTCAAACCCCGGTAACGGAACCAGGGTGTACAGGTGTTTTTAAATGGCGTGTTTTTTTTTTTCAATTTTGTCGCACAATGATTTTTTTTTGGGGGGGGGGGGTTGTTGTAGATTTTTGGGTAAAATGACTGATGTCATTACAAAGTAGTATTGGTGGCGCAAAAAAAAATCCACCATATGGATTTTTAGATGGAAAATTGAAAGGGTTATGATTTTTAAAAGGTAAGGAGGAAAAAACGAAAATGCAAAAACTAGGTACTCCGGTGCTTAGACATCTTATGCCCTATCCAAAGGATAGGGGATAAGATGCCTGATCGCGGGAGTCCCACCGCTGGGGACCCCCGTGATCTTGCACGCGGCACTCCGTTTGTAATCAGTCCCCGGAGCGCGTTCGCTCCGGGTCTGATTACCGGCGACCACAGGGGCGACGGCGTGTGACGTCACGCTCCGCCCCTCAATGCAAGCCTACGGGAGGGGGCGTGATAGCTGTCATGCCCCCTCCCATAGGCTTGCATTGAGGGGTGGAGTGTGACGTCACACTCCGTCGCCCCTGTGGTCGCCGGTAATCAGACCCGGAGAGTGTTCGCTCAAGGGTCTGATTACCGGCGGGGTGCCGCGTGCAAGATCACAGGGGTCCGTAGCGGAGGGACTCCCGCGATCAGGCATCTTATCTTTGGATAGGGGTTAAGATGTCTAAGCACCGGAGAACCCCTTTAAGGACCGGGATGCAAGGGCATACCTGTACACCCTAAGTTCACTTAACGGTAACACTGACATGTCTTCTCTATTCTGTGGGTCAATACGACTAAAATGATACTCATGTTTAAATGCTTTACCATTATTGTACTGCTTTTAAAAAGAAGTTGAAAGATTGTAGTTTTTATAGGTACTATTTTTGTTTTGTTGGAACTTTTTGATCATTTTGTATAAATTTTAGTTCTGATGTGATGTTATAGAAAATCTGTAATTTTGGTGTTTGAAAATTTTTTTTTTACACTTACGCTGTTCACCGTGTGGGATATTAAACATCATGTTTTAATAGATTGGACATTTACGCATGCAGTAATACCAGATGTAGTTTTTTTTAATTTTATTAAAAAATGTTATTGGGAAAAGGGCATAATTTACAAGGGGGCTTTTAAATATTTTTAAATCATTATTTTTTCTAATATGTTTTTACACTTAAGTCCCCAATTTCAGTAGCAATCATTAGATTACTAGGTACTGTTTTTTAATATGCAATATCATACAGATTAGTACTATCGGCAATCTTTGCATATAGCCTGGCTCTCGAGGCTGCTCAAGTAGCTTGGCGATCTTGCTCGCCGGAGGAAGGTAAGGGAGGTCACTCTCTGCTGACACTGTACATTAATTTTATTACTTTTCCAAATTACTTTTGTGTTATTTTATTACTTTTCCAAAACGTGTATGTGGTCAGCTGTTTTCTTCCCATATTTTGGATATCTAGCATCCACCTCATACCCTATCCTTTTCATATAAGTTGGAGTCTGGTAGACTCTATGTATCAAGAATATTTGAAATAATCTACCAGACTCATTAATAGGGACCATTGTTAAGACCCCCTTTCATTGTTTATTGGCCCTACATCTCTTTCCCACTTAACCCTACTAAGCACTGGAAAGACTTCAAGTACTTTGATAACACCAATTTATGTATAAGTGAAATAAATCCAGCTTTCCTGTCTTTACTAGAGATATGGGTAAAGAGCAATGATTTTCCAGTATTCAAATTATTGATATGGAGCTGTGCATTCAAAGCATGTCTGAACTAAAAATAACTAAAAGGCATACTGGGAAGTGTAAGAGTATATTAGTCTTGCATTAGTAGAGCTTTGATTTAACCCCTTAAGGACTCAGCCCATTTGGGCTTTAAAGGGGTATTTCAGGAAATACTTTATATATATATATATATATATATATATATATATATATATATAATCAACTAGCTCCAGAAAGTTAAACAGATTTGTAAATTAGGGTAGAAAAACAGACATGGTGCACATCTACAATCTTGTATAATGATCTGATTGCTTATACATTTTTGATCAAAAAGTACAAGCCCACTTGCACGTCAAGGCCACCTATTTAGAGTGGGTCCCTAACGTCCCTAGCATAAAATGGCGCAGCACCGGGCGGCAATCACCACCGCCGCGACACCAATGCCCACAGGGGGGAAAGACCCACTGGCAGAGCTGCCCCAATGCCACTCAAACCAGTCTATGGGCTACACCCCCCCCCCCCCCCCCCCAGCAGACACGGCGCCACGGCAGCAACGGACGCCGCACAGCACCACACCAGTGTGAACAAGGTGTAATAGCTCACTTACCATGCTCTCCCAGTCAGACTGGGAGGCTGCTAGGAAAGAAATGGCCCATGTGTAGCTAACTACTACTTATATAGGGTTGGGCTGAGGGGGTGGGGAAGAGTGCAACACAAGTTCAAAAAAAATAAAAAATAAAAGGAGGGGATAGAAATCACAGTGTGAATTCGGGTAGAAAAACAGACATCGTGCACATCTACAATCTTGTATAATGATCTGATCATGGGGGATCTGGGGGAATGACCCACCGGCAGAGTGGCCCCAATGCCACTCAAACCAGTCTATGGGCCGCACCCCCCCCCCCCTGCAGATACGGCGCCACGGCAGCAACGGACGCCGCACAGCACCACACCAGTGTGAACAAGGTGTAATAGCACTGGTGGTCGCCGCTTGATGCTGCGCCATTTTATGCTAGGGACGTTAGGGACCCACTCTAAATAGGTGGCCTTGACGTTGCGAGTGGGCTTGTACTTTTTGATCAAAAATGTATACTAACAACCTGTTAGTTTTTGCTGCACTCTTCCCCATCCCCTCAGCCCAACCCTATATAAGTAGTAGTTAGCTACACATGGGCCATTTCTTTCCTAGCAGCCTCCCAGTCTGACTGGGAGAGCATGGTAAGTGAGCTATTACACCTTGTTCACACTGGTGTGGTGCTGTACGGCGTCCATTGCTGCCGTGGCATCGTGTCTGCGGGGGGGGGGAGTGCGGCCCATAGACTGGTTTGAGTGGCATTGGGGCCGCTCTGCCAGTGGGTCGTTCCCCCCTGTGGGCACTGGTGTCGCGGCGGTGGTGGTCGCCGCTCGGTGCTGCGCCATTTTATGCTAGGGACGTTAGGGACCCACTCTAAATAGGTGGCCTTGACGTGGCGAGTGGGCTTGTACTTTTTGATCAAAAATGTATACTAACAACCTGTTAGTTTTTGATATTATGCTGAGAAGCAATCAGATCATTATACAAGATTGTAGATGTGCACCATGTCTGTTTTTCTACCCGAATTCACACTGTGTTTTCTATCCCCTCCTTTTTTTTGTTTGAACATGTGCTGCACTCTTCCCCACCCCCTCAGCCCAACCCTATATAAGTAGTAGTTAGCTACACATGGGCCATTTCTTTCCTAGCAGCCTCCCAGTCTGACTGGGAGAGCATGGTAAGTGAGCTATTACACCTTGTTCACACTGGTGTGGTGCTGTGCGGCGTCCGTTGCTGCCGTGGCACCGTGTCTGCGGAGGGGTGCGGCCCATAGACTGGTTTGAGTGGCATTGAGGCCACTCTGCCAGTGGGTTGTTCCCCCCTGTGGGCACTGGTGTCGTGGCGGTGGTGGCCGCCGCACGGTGCTGCGCCATTTTATGCTAGGGACGTTAGGGACCAACTCTAAATAGGTGGCCTTGACGTGCGAGTGGGCTTGTACTTTTTGATCAAAAATGTATACTAACAACCTGTTAGTTTTTGATATTATGCTGAGAAGCAATCAGATCATTATACAAGATTGTAGATGTGCACCATGTCTGTTTTTCTATCCGAATTCACACTGTGTTTTCTATCCCCTCCTTTTTTTTTTTGTTTGAACATGTGCTGCACTCTTCCCCACCCCCTCAGCCCAACCCAATATAAGTAGTAGTTAGCTACACATGGGCCATTTCTTTCCTAGCAGCCTCCCAGTCTGACTGGGAGAGCATGGTAAGTGAGCTATTACACCTTGTTCACACTGATGTGGTGCTGTGCGGCGTCCGTTGCTGCCGTGGCACCGTGTCTGCGGGGGGGGGGGGGGGGGGTGCGGCCCATAGACTGGTTTAAGTGACATTGGGGCCGCTCTGCCAGTGGGTCATTCCCCCCTGTGGGCACTGGTGTCGCGGCGGTGGTGGTCGCCACTCGGTGCTGCGCCATTTTATGCTAGGGAAATTAGGGACCCTCTCTAAATAGGTGGCCTTGACGTGGCGAGTGGGCTTGTACTTTTTGATCAAAAATGTATACTAACAACCTGTTAGTTTTTGATATTATGCTGAGAAGCAATCAGATCATTATACAAGATTGTAGATGTGCACCATGTCTGTTTTTCTACCCGAATTCACACTGTGTTTTCTATCCCCTCCTTTTTTTTTGTTTGTACATGTCCTGCACTCTTCCCCACCCCCTCAGCCCAACCCTATTTAAGTAGTAAAAAGCTACACATGGGCCATTTCTTTCCTAGCAGCCTCCCAGTCTGACTGGGAGAGCATGGTAAGTGAGCTATTACACCTTGTTCACACGTTTCGGGGTACAAATAGGCAATGTCCTGACCCCTTCTTCAGTGGAGAACAAAATAATAATAACCTTTATTATTTTGTTCTCCACTGAAGAAGGGGTCAGGATATTGTGTACCCCCGAAACGCGTTTGCTTTTATTGTGTTTTATTTTTGCACCAAGATCACACTAAGGTGCGGTCCATCTGCGTTTTCTAAACTGTGCATCAGAGACCCCTTAATTTGGGAAGAGGCCACTGCATGGACTATTACCATCACTACTGATTCCATTAAATCTGCCATACCTTGAACAAGGTGGCAGAAGGACTATAGGAGCCAGCAGATCCTCTAAATATCTGGATTGAAACCAAGGAGACCAGCGATACCTGTGTTAATCTGAATCTTCCCGTCCAGAAATCCCAGGCGGACACCCTCCGGTTCATCCTAGGTGCCTGATACCATCAGAGATCAGCTGATCTTCAACCAGCTGACCGCGTGCACTGACATCACACGCCACCGGGTGCAAGCGGCAACAGCGCTGACCGAGAGTTGGACAAACAGACTGGAGGAACGGCTTCCCTATAGCAGCTAGACTCTGTTGTACGGGTGTCGCCGCCTCGAAAACAGAGATTATCTAACCGACGCTACATCTCCACCAAAATCCAGGAGTGGTGAGTGGCACGAAGTGCCAAATTTTCGTTCTGACAGGATCGCTGAATCTGGACATGTCTCTATAGATTGGATACAATTTTATTTTACAGATTCGGATTTGGATTCATTTTCTGTGGCCATATGAATATTATTTTACAGGAATAGTTACATCTATTGGATCAGATACATTTGTTTACAGGATAAATTGAACTGAACTGAATTATTACACACCTAATTTTGCAATAATATATTTGGGACAATACACCATTTATTCTGACTATTTTT
This sequence comes from Hyla sarda, assembly GCF_029499605.1. NCBI lineage: Eukaryota > Metazoa > Chordata > Amphibia > Anura > Hylidae > Hyla > Hyla sarda. The sequence continues at coordinate 165,628,456 of NC_079195.1, read as the reverse complement.
GATCTATAGGTCATCTAGTTTGCGAGATCATTTTTCATAGCAGGTGGACTGAATTTTTAGTATCTGCATTTTATCTGTATTTTTCATATTTATATTATACTGATATTGGTATTCTGGATTCTGGAGTCAGCCTATTAACCACAAGGGCGCTGTGGGGGCAGATTTCCAGATATTGCATATCTATTTATTTCATTTCATTTTATTTTATTAATATATTAAATAGTTGATTACCGTATTTATCGGCGTATAACACGCACTTTTTAGGCTAAAATTTTTTGCCTAAAGTCTATGTGCGTGTTATACGCCGATACACCCCCAGGAAAGGCAGGGGGAGAGAGGCCGTCGCTGCCCGCTTCCCTCCCCCTGCCTTTCCTGGGGTCTAGAGCCCTGCTGCCGGCCCTTCTCTCCCCCTGGTTATCGGCGCCGCTGCCCGTTCTGTCCCCCTGACTATCGGTGCCGGCGCCCCATTGCTGGCGCCGATAGCCAGGGGGAGAGAAGCGGCGCCGACAGCCAGGGGGAGAGAAGGGGCAGCGGCACCCATTGCCGGCGCCGCTGCCCCGTTGCCTCCCCCCATCCCCGGTGGCATAATTACCTGGGTCGGGTCCGCGCTGCTGCAGGCCTCCGGCGTGCGTCCCTGGCGTCGTTGCTATGCGCTGCACGGCGCGGCGCATGACGTCAGTGCGCCGCGCCGTGCATAGCAACGACGCAGGTGACGCGCGCCGGAGGCCTGCAGCAGCGCGGACCCGACCCAGGTAATTATGCCTACGGGGATGGGGGGAGGCAATGGGGCAGCGGCGCCGGCAATGGGTGCCGCTGCCCCTTCTCTCCCCCTGACTGTCAGCGCCGCTTCTCTCCCCCTGGCTATCGGCGCCGGCAGTGGGGCGCCGGCACCGATAGTCAGGGGGACAGAACGGGCAGCGGCGCCGATAGCCAGGGGGAGAGAAGGGCCGGCAGCAGGGCTCTAGACCCCAGGAAAGGCAGGGGGAGAGAAGCGGGCAGCGCCGGCCTCTCTCCCCCTGCCTTTCCTGGGGGTGTATCGGGGTATACACGCGCACACACGCACCCTCATTTTACCATGGATATTTGGGTAAAAAACTTTTTTTACCCAAATATCCTTGGTAAAATGAGGGTGCGTGTTATAGGCCGGTGCGTGGTATACCCCGATAAATATGGTATATAATACCAGCTGGCAGTCTCTTATATGACTTAGTGTCGAATGTCTATTGCACACTCATTACAGATGATAAGACACTGAGGACTAAGAAGTGTTTTCCTTGATCCATTATTGTATTTTTTAACCCTTGAGTGAGGGTTACTTAGTTAACCTCGTGCCTTTTGCTGTGAGCTCCACTTGCCCTTTTCCATTTTTTATTTACAAATCTGTTTAACTTTCTGGAGCCAGTTGATATATATAAAAAAGTTTTTTCCTGGAATACCCCTTTAAGGACTCAGACAATAAAATTTTTACGTTTTCGTTTTTTTCCTCCTCACCTTCTAAAAATCATAACTCTTTTATATTTTTATCCACAGACTAGTATGAGTTTATGGGTTTGCGAAACCGGTTGTCCTTTGTAATGACATCACTCATTTTACCATAAAATGTATGGCACAACCAAAAAAATACTATTTGTGTCGGGTAATTGATATTAAAACTGCAATTTTGCTAATTTTGGATGGTTTCGTTTTCACGCTGTACACTTTATGGTAAAATAGAAATGTTTTCTTTATTCTGTTGGTCAATATGATTAAAATGATACCCATGATTACATACGATTCTATTATTGTACTGCTTTTAAAAAATCGCAAACTTTTTAACCAAATTAGTACGTTTAAAATCCCTCTATTTTGCTGACCTATACTTTTTTTAATTTTTCTGTATAAGCGGCGGTTTGAGAGCTAATTTTTTGCGCCATTATCTGTACTTTTTATTGATACCATATTTGCATGTATAAAACTTTTCATTAATTTTTTTATCATTTTTGGGGGAATAAATTGTTATAAAAAAAAAAACAGCAATCTTTGACTTTTTTTTTTTCACGTTCATGCCGTTCACCGTACGGGATAATTAATATTATATTTTAATAGTTCGGATATTTACGCAGGCGGCGATATTAAATATGTTTATTTTTTTTTTAAATTACACTTGTTGAGGGTAAAATGGGGAAAAAGGGACAATTTACATTTTTATTGGGGGAGGGGATTTTTCACATTTTTGTTAACTTTTTTTTTACTTTTATTTTTACACTTTAATAATCCCCATAGAGGACTATTTATAGCAATCATTTGATTGCTAATACTGTTCAGTGCTATGCATAAGGCATAGCACTGATCAGTATTATTGGCGATCTTCTGCTCTGGTCTGATCGATCTCAGACCAGAGCAGGTGACGCCAGGAGATGGACTGAGGCAGGTGAGGGGACCTCCATCCGCCATTATGGATGATTGGATCCCCGCGGCAGTGCTGCGGGCAATGCGATCATCCATTTTAGTGACCGCACTCCTGCAGATGCCGTGATCTGTATTGATCACGGCACCTGAGGGGATACTGGCGGACATCTGAGCGATCATGGATGTCGGCCATTACCGGCAGGCCCCGGCTGCTGATAGCACATGACCCGAGCATCGCTCCGATGCTCGCGGTCATTTACTGGATGTAAATGTAGGTCCTGGTGTACCACCTTAAGTACCACCGTACCAGGAAATACATTTATGTCCTGCATCGTTAAGGGGTTAAATATTGGATATACAATTTTTTCCACACCTCAAATGCCGGAAGTTTGTTGAGCATCCATTGAAAATAACCATTATCCTTCATAGTTTGTTTAGTTTTAGATCATACTTTTAACATTAAACAATATATTAGGCAACAATCAATGAATCCCTCTCCAACCAAGGGAACAGATTGTGTTTTTTATGAACTTGACCCCAAAACTTGTCCACTTGGTCTAAATTATTACTTATAACTCATTGCTTTAAGTACGGTAGCTGTGCAGCATCTTTTGCCCTTTGTAGCGTTATTATTTACCAATACTGTACTAATTCTAAATTGGTCTAAAATTCTGTTATGATTTGTTTTATAATATATCTTTATAAGGATTTGAAGTCTGCTTTATGTAATCCCGTTTCTCTCATAGCCATAGAGCCATACAATTGAATTGCTTGCAGCTGCCACAGGGTGAGCTCACTATGTTTGTGATTGATATAGTTTTCTTTGAAATCCAAATAAGCTTTATAAGGACACGTTCCCAAAATTTTTTTTTGCCTGTTTCTTGGACAATGAAGCAACATTTTTACTGCTATTAAGTTCTATGCGGGCACACACATTAATTTTATAGCCATAATTATTTCAGCTGTAAAACTGAAAGCTGGATGATTTTTTGTACTGCTGAAAATATCAGCCATAAAAATTGTGTAAATATGGCCCAAATCTCTATGTACGTAGACCATACTTTGATTGGCTGCAGGTAGGAATCATTCTATAATTTCACTCCTCCCCTAATTTGTTTCTGTTGATTCGGCCCCATCAGCCTCAGTTACTGCTAGAGCTGAACCTATCTTCATTGGACCTTGGGTTGTTTTTAAAATAAAGCTCCATGTAAATCATGGGATGCTTTGCACTCGTATTCCATGTCGTATGAATATGTAATGTCTTTGTGTTGTTTAATGATTCACTAGTAGGTATATTATTATTTTTTTTTTTTTATTGAATGGTAATTGAACAAAGTTTTTTTTAAATAAAAAGTGATGATAATGATTAAACATATTTTACACTGCATCCCTTATCTAGTAATATAGATATGTATTGACAGAAGCAGATCCCATCTTCAATGTGTCCAGGTGGAGGAGCAGATGCGAAGGGGAAGTGTTTTTTTGCTAAACAACAAGCATAATCAGATGAATAATAGATAATGGACTTCTTCCACATTTCTGTAGCTATCTGACTGTCATGACCAAATGCATTCTGAATAGTCTCCTTGCAATGGCACAAAGATACATACACAAAAACCAGTTGAGTTCTAGAAGAGCAACCAGCCAAAACACAATATTCGCTAAATATGAGGTTTGTTTCACATGTTTTTAGAACCATTGTTTGCATAATTAGTTTGTTCTTCCTTGAATTCCAGCATAAAATATTAATGAATACTGTCAGCAGCAAAATTCCTACCATTGCTATGGGCAGACATATCGGAACATCTTTAGTAACAGCACCCGTAACAGCAGAAAAAATTGATGACAACCCAATACAAATAACAAGGAAAATACACAGCAACACTTTGCAGGTTGTAAATCGTAAACAAGATCGAGTAACAGGAATATCATTGATGTGCTCAATGGCTTGCTTATAAACTTCAGAGTCATCCAATACCACTTTGAGTTGATCTGGGACAGAAGTATAGGAAAATATTCCATTTTGCCAAAATTCACACTCCTCATTGACAGCAGGCAGAGTAAGAATGTGCTTTCCATTGTACAACAATGATGGCTGGTAATGGACTAATTTGTTGGAATGTTCAATGTCTTCATTATTGCACAAGAGGACATGGCACAGTTTATCAAAGAACTGTTTGTCATCAGCTTCAAGATAAGTTAAATGACTGAGTTGAAGAGGTACTGGGCAAGGCCTCAGCATTATAGGGACAATTGCTTTGTGTAACATGCAATCCTGAAATATAAACAACTTGGCCTCAAACTGACACCAGCGACTGCGTACAAAATCAGGACTTAAAACCATCACAGTCTTTTGACTGCGCTGGATACACTCGACCATATTATCTATTATTGTTTTTCCTGGGACAAAGTCCCTTTCATGGAAACAGATTTTGAGACTAGGAAAAGTATTCTCCAGTTTACTGATAAGACCAGACACCCAAACGGAGTCTCCACTACTATAGCTGATAAAGACATGGTACTTGTTACCGTTTTTAAGTGTAGGGACAGAATTGACCAAATGACTGCTCATGATTCTGTATCAAGTATAGTTTAAAAAGTAGTTCGGAAAGATGCTTGCATAACTGCTCCGCCACTGGTTATCTTCCATAGCCTGGCTTCAGTGCATACTTGAAAGTTTGAATGAACCAAAAATGTTTATCCTGCAGGACAAAGACCTGTGGAAAAATAACAATATCACAAAACTTGTTATTTTATCTAGACATTAAGTACATCATTACAAATGTAAGTAACATGTCAAAAAGTCTTAATGAGGCTAGGTTTGTTCATTGTGCAAAACTGATCACAGATGCTTCAGAAGAAACCATGAGTATTTTTGTAGGTTATCAGCAAACATTGCTTTTTAGTTATTAGGAAAGTGATCTTTAAAGGGACACTTCCGTTATGTTTAATATTTCTGTGGTATTTTTGTGAAACTTATCATACTGCCTTAGCCCCGGCCTCACTAGCAACCAGCTCGGTGAAGCATCCCAAAGGATGCAATCTCAGACAACCTTCAGTAAAAAGGTGGGTGATAACGCTTATGCTCCCTACAACCCCTCTGAGGAAAACTCACTAGACAACCTGCCTGTGACTGCTAATTCTGTGACTAAAATGTCTATGAAATACTGTTAGTGCTGCACAAGTTGTAAGTGTACATGGTAAGTTTGATTGCTCTTCTTAACTTGGCAGGTTCTTAGTTAAACTGATAGGTAAATCGTGTTAAGACTAAAATGGGGAAGTTCGCTATCTCCCACAATAACCTCATAGATGCTTACCATGAGCTGGAAGAAGATCTTAACCAACTTTGTGCCAAAGCAGCAGACACTGAAGATTTTAATAGATCAGGGGTCTCAAACTCAAATATCTGGGGGCTACTGGAGGTAGCGGCTGGGTGAGGCTGGGCCGCATGCGCCCCTCACATATAATGCCACCATCATGCCCCCCTCACATATAATGCCCCCATCAAGTGCCCCTCATCATCCACCAGCATTAGCACCCCCATCATCCACCAGCAACACCCCCCATCCCCCCTGTGGTAATAGCATGAGCTTACGGATGATGGGGGGGCTACTGCTGGGGGGGAAGCATTGGGTAGGCAGCCGGTTCCCCACATAAGGAAGGTAGCAGTTTCCCCACATTAGGTAGCATAGTTTCCCCACATTAGGTAGCTGTAGCACAGTTTCCCCACATTAGGTAGCCGTAGCACAAATTCCCCACGTTAGGTAGCCTTAGCACAGATTCCCCACATTTGGTAGCCTTAGCACAGTTCCCCCACATTAGGTAGTGCAGCACAGTTTACCCACATTAGGTAGCGCATCACAGATTCCCCACATTAGGTAGAACAGCACAGATTCCCAGCATTAGGTAGCCATAGCACAGATTCTCCACCTGGACAGCGCTACTTACATCTGCCTGCGGGGACTTCCTGATGGAGGTGCGCGCTATAAGTGACATCATCGCAAGTGCTGCGTCGACGTCCCTGTGCGGCGCTTGCGATGACGTCACTCACCGCGCGCACCTCCGCCAGGAAGTCCCTGCAGGCAGATGTAAGTGGCAGTTTAGTGACGGGGCAAGACTGGTTTCCCCGTCATATATGCACCAGGTCCCATGTAGCAGTGTTTGCCGAAGTGTGGGAAGTCTTTCGGCATTTAGCCCTGCTTGCCTGAGGAAATCACCTGCCTGGCACCCAGAACTGCATGTCCCGGGCATCATGCGATACAAATTCCAGATCCCTGGTGCGGGCCACAAAATTTCGTTCCGCAGGCCGCAGTTTAAGACCCCTGTAATAGATGGAATAAAAGATTCCAGGGAATCCATGAATCAGTCAAATCATGGGAACTGACTTGCAACTTACAAGCCTTTATTAGGACTATTCTACTGTCTTGCACATAGCAAGATATTGAAATTGAAAGGGCTCACAGGACTTTGAAACCTAACACCTCACAACGTGCCATGTAATGTCTTGGCTCACATCCCTTTTTTTTAGGATCAATAAATGCATTATAAACATCACCAGGTATTAAAACAAATTGCCAGAGCCGTTTCAACACATTCAGTTCTTCACAGACCTATATGTGGGCACTTTGCTATTCCAATGGCAATTGGCCCCAATAGCTTCTGCTTGTAGTGATCATCAAATTCTGTATAGTGGGGGATCCACTACCCACTTACTGATTACTAAAGATTTTTGTGACCTAGTATGTGAACATAGTTTGTAAGGTTGAAAAAAAGACTTAATTGAGTTCAAATTAAAACCCTAATGTGTTGATCCAGAGGAAGGCAAAAAAAAAAAAAACATGGGGCTAATGCCAATTGCCCCATGACAAAGAAAAAAATATTCTCTCCCGACTACAATATGGCAATCAGAATAAATCCCTGAGTTCAAGTTCTATCTCCATATATCTAGTATCTAAACTGTAATATTATATTTTTTCAGAAAAATATCAAGCCCCCCTTGAACTATTTATGGAGTCAGAATCCCAACCTCATGTGGCAGAGCGTTCCATAGTCTCATTGCTCTTACAGTAAAGAATCTCTGTCTGTTATAATGGTGATACCTTCTTTGCACTACACATAGAGGATACCCTCTTGTCGTGGTTACCAGCTTAGGTATGAAAAGATCAATAGAAAGCTCTCTGTACTGTCCATTCATACATTGTGATCAGGTCTTTTCTCCAAGCTAAATTACCCCAAACATTAAAACCTGTCTTGGTATTATAATCCTCATATACTTTGGTTCCCTCCTCTGTACTCTCTCCAGTTCAGCCATATCCTTCTTATATACAGGTGCCCAAAATTGGACACAATACTCCATATGTGGTCTGACAAATAATTTATACAGAAGCAAAACTATGTCCCTGTCACAAACCTCTGTACCTTTCCTGATACATCCCATGACTTTTCAAGCCTTGGCAGCAGCTGTGTATTACCAACCCCTTGGGGGTTTCCCCCTGCGGGGAAAGCACTCAACTTTTTTTTTTCGTACTTTTTAAAAGGGGATATGTTTCCCTAGCAAACACACACAGTTAATATATTCAGAAGATGCCCAGGTTTGTATCCTGCGTTTAGTGGTCTCTCACACCACTAGGTGGAGCTACGATCCTCTTCTAGTTGCACCCTATCACTCTCATATAGGGGGAGATTTATCAAAACCTTTGTAGAAAAAGAGTGGTGCATCTGCCCATAGCAACCAATCATATTACTTCTTTAATTTTTCACAGGCCTCTTCAAAAATAAAAGAAGCAATCTGATTGGTTGCTATGGGTAACTGCGCCACTCTTCCTCTACACAGGTTTTGATAAATCTCCCCCATAGTGTCTCTATCTAACTCTAATACTGACTAAACCGCCTACACACTTTGATTATGAAGTGAGGTTGTAGGGCAATTGAACTCTCTCTGGACATTACTGTATAAAACCTAAAATCGCCTCCCCGATGTTTCACTGTGTCCACGGCTTTGTCAAGTTCTATAAGGCATCTAGCGGCAGAAATGCTAAGCCAACGCTTTTATCAGCTCCCTTCCTGATGTCACTTCCGATGTACGAGAGGAGTGTTAACCAATCCTCTCTGTATGTTCTCCCGTCATTGCGCTGGGACGCTGTCCTCCTCCAATGACGTGTTCTTACATTATAGTTTGCACATGACAGCGAACTTCATTTTCTCCAAGCGGGGAATGTGCATGACATTGAACTTTTAGTTGTTTTATTTCAAGCCAGGGTAGCGCTATATTGCGCAAGACAGCAGACCATATTATTTCAGACCAGAATAGCACTATGTCGCACATGCCAGTAGACTTGGTTTCATGCCAGTGGAGTGATTTCACATCAATAGTCCTTACATTCCTTTAGCTTTTCGGCATCCTTAGAGTATTTACATCGTAGCTGTTCAATCATTGTTAGATGGATATTTTACGGTACACATGATTAAATGATGATATTATATGATATTAAGGTACACAAATGATTATATGATAGTAATGGATGGGTAAGAAATTCTTCATCACAAAGTTAAAGAGCTTCTTCATTAGTTCAATCTTTCCATGATTATTTTTTGTAGTAATAATTATTAGTTAAATTCTTTCAATTTCCAGATTAAAAACTGTGTTATTTGTGAAACACAACATGCTATTTATTTACTTACATGCAGTTGCTGTTTCCAATATGTGGGCCGCACCGTTCAGACAGTGCGGTCCTGCATTAACAAGCACCATTCGAACATTAGTGTCCATATTAACAACACTAAATCCTTGTTATGTATAATACTTAATACAATCCCCAGTGGCTATCCAAATAGATATCAGAGGTTGGTTAACGGTGAATCTTTTTGGATGTTTAAACTCTGCACCTTGTTCCGTCAGGAGCTGAATGAAAATATAAAAAATGTCCGTTAGTTCCATTTATATTGTATATTTTAAACATACATATGTGTATATTATTATTATTTTGTATGTACCGTATTTAGTGGCGTATAACACGCATTTTTTAGGCTAAAATTTTTAGCCTAAAGTCTATCTGCGTGTTATATGCCGATAAGCTGCTGCAGTTCAATGATTTAAAGCGAGCGCTATAAATCAATGAACTGCAGCGGCTTTTGCAGGGGCGGAGACCTGCCGTCGCTGCCGGCTTCTCTGCCCCTGCCTGTCCTGGGGTCTAGAGCCCTGCTGCCGCCGCTTCTCTCCCCCTGCTATCGGCGCCGCTGCCCCTTTTCTCCCCCTGGCTATCGGTGCCGCTGCCCCATTGCCGGCGCCGATAGCCAGGGGGAGAGAAGCGGCACCGGCAATGGGGCAGCGGTGCTGACAGACAGGGGTAGAGAAGGGGCAGCGGCACCCATTGCCAGCGCCGCTGCCCCGTTGCCTCCCCCATCCCTGGTTGTATAATTACCTGTTGCCGGGGTCGGGTCCGCGCGGCTTCAGGCCTCCGGTGAGCGTCCCCTGCATCGTTGCTATGCGCTGCGAGACACAATGATGAGCGACGTCACGTCATTGCGCCGCGCCGTGCAGCGTATAGCAACGACGCAGGGGACGCACACCGGAGGCCTGAAGCAGCGCGGACCGACCCTAGCAACAGGTAATTATACAACCGGGGATGGGGGAGGAAACGGGGCAGCGGCGTCGGCAATGGGTACCGCTGCCCCTTCTCTCCCCCTGTCTGTCAGCGCCGCTGCCCCATTGCCGGCGCCGATGGCCAGGGGGAGAGAAGGGGCAGTGGCGCCGACAGCAGGGGGAGAGAAGCTGCGGCAGCAGGGCTCTAGACCCCAGGAAAGGCAGGGGGGATAGAAGCGGGCAGCGACGGCCTCTCTCCCCCTGCCTTTCCTGGGGGCTTCTGCGGGGTCAGAAACAGTGTATCGGGGTATACACATGCACACACACGCACCCTCATTTTACTAAGGATATTTGGGTACCCAAATATCCTTGGTAAAATGAGGGTGCATGTTATAGGCCGGTGCGTGGTATACCGCGATAAATACGGTATGTATTGTTCTGCTGTCACGCACACATGTATACAGGTCATTTATTTTAATAATAGTTTTTACATATATGTTTTTTTTTTTAAAATAACTAATTTATATATTCTGAATTTATTATGTGTATTTTTGTACTGTACAATATGTTATATTTCAGTATGGATATGTATGGATTGTCATTTTAAATTCTTGACTTTATTAGTAGTTTTTATATACCTGGCCTTTGCACTATGCAAGGGTTAATTCTTAACTAGAAATTGTACTTCCCTACCTCACCTGTTATACCTGATGTGTCATGGAAATATTGCCTTCATATTGTGCCATATGACATAGATTCATGTGTCATCAACTGGGCACCATAGATGCAGATGTGGTGGTTATTGATGGCACATGGCGGTGTGTCATATCTTCTGTAGGCTGAATTGTAGTCTTGTAACCTAATGCTGACTGTATGTATGAGTGAGGCTTTGTACGGTGTATGTGGGAGTGACTTTGTAAACTCTCCCTATGTTAGGAATAAATAAACATAACCCAAATTAGCAAGGGGGATTCTTCCTGAATGGTGGTAGAAACCGGGTTGCTGGATAACAATATGTTGTTTGTGCTTCTTCAACTATGGCAAATTCTCTATCCTGGCAGACCACACTGAGCCTGAATCATTAAATCTGGATTCCTAAAACAGATGAAGCTGCCCATGCTCAGTGAAATGCGTTGCGTGATGTCTGATTAAAGTTGTTCTCACCTATCCATTGTGGTCGTTTGCGGTAGTGCTGGTAGAATACTCTACCCTTAAAGTGCTTTTTCCCCGATATCTGTTAGGCTTCTTTCACACTGCCGTTATGACATGGCAGTGTGATGGCTGTCCGGGGAGCCCGGGGAAATAGCAGGAGAAAAACTACTGCTTGTTCCATCTTTTTCTTCAGGCTGCCCCCATGATAGTAAATGGGAGCCACCGGGACCCACTGTTGCCTGTTGCTCCCTGTCATGAGAATGGCCATTAAAGTCACCAAAAAAAAGCGGGGGCATGGGTGGTCATAGATCCCATCTGGCTCAATCTTACACGATTCCCATTGATGTGTATGTTGATACAAAACCACCCTGGTAAGAAGAAACATTGTTGATCTTCTGTATATCCTGGTGATTTTACACTATGAAGTGCTTTTTTCTCCTACACCAGAAGAGAGAGACAACTCTGTCTTGCTGATGCTGTTACTACTACCAGGCACATGGCTGCTTCTACTGGGACTAGGCCGGAGAACATGTTTTTTCCTCAACCCAATCCTTTTACCCCCTTTCCTTTTACCAAACATTTTTTACTTACATTTTTTTTTATCAAAACCTATATTCACAGCTTTTTGAAAAAAAAAACAGAAAATGGCTTTTTTTTTTTTTTTTTACTATACCACAAAAAACGCAAACATTTGAATTTGCGGTTAAAAAGATTGGCTCTCATTTACTAAAACCTTTTGAACAGATTTTGTTGGGTTTTTGTGGCAAATGCTGTTTGCGACATGTCTGCGCCAGAGCTGCACCATCGTGTGCCAGCATTCGACATAATGCACTAGAAAAACCCACAAAACCAATCATAATGAAATAAATCCCAAAAAAACAGGCATGGAAACAAATTTGCATGAGAACCCTAGATATTTATGAAGGTTTCCAAATAAAAAAACATAATTCTGTGTGGAAAGTTTCTAACCAAAACAAAGATTGTGTGAAAATATCCCTACAAAACCACACGTCTGCAGCAACATGATAATGGGTTAACAATCCCCCCTGTGAGCTGGCAGGACCTGTGGAATTTTTTTATAATTACAACACACCACCCTGTTGTATAAATGGACCTTCCCCATATCCCTCACTGAGTTTTTTTTCGTCCTGTGAGCAGGACAGTGGGTATACCTTCCTCCTTAGCTTTTCCGGCTGTGCTGTGACCTCCCAGACATACTCGACTGCGGGACTCCTGTTGCTGTTGGCTCCTGTATCGGGAGCTGTATATCTGCCGGGTACCATGCACCTCCCGTTCTTAGGAGCACGCGCGCGCTGACACTCCCCGGTATTATTCGCAGCGCGATCTATGCACGTGCATGACGCTGCTGATGTCAGAGGTGGGCATGATTAGGTCAGGACGGCATCTTCTTATATCCTTTCTCTCTGTCCGTTTCCTTTTTCTACTGCCTGCTGTAGGTAAGGCAGCATCAGTAGAAAGGGATTTGTTTTTGTTTTTTTCTTATTTTAATGGGCCTCTTCTTTGGAAATACTAAGATAGAGGCAGGTTGGGAGCGTGGCCTTCCATATTTTGCCAGTCAGTGTATTTAGACTGCACAGAGTTAGTCAGCAGGTCTCTTTGAGCCTGCTTCAGTCAATTAGTGCTAGTACAGAGAGTGTTTCTTTAAAAACTATTTCTTCTTAACCCCTTAAGGACCAGGGTTGTTTCAATTTTTGCACTTTCGTTTTTTCCTCCTTATCTTTAAAAAATCATAACTCTTTCAATTTTGCACCTAAAAATCCATATGATAGCTTATTTTTTGCGCCACCAATTCTAATTTGTAATGACATGAGTAATTTTACCCCAAAATATAAGGCAAAATGGAAAAAAAATCATTGTGAGACAAAATTGAAAACCAAAAACCCCATTTTGTAACTTTTGGGGGCTTCTGTTTCTACACCGTACATTTTTCGGTAAAAATGACATCTTATCTTTATTCTGTAGGTCCATAAGATTCAAATTATACCCTACTTTTATAGGTTTGATTTTGTCATACTTCTGAAAAAAATCCTAACTACCGTATATACTCGAGTATAAGCCGACCCGAATATAAGCCGAGGCCCCTAATTTCACCCCAAAAACCTCGGAAAAGTTATTGACTCGAGTATAAGCCTAGGGTGGAAAATACATCATCCCCCCCCCCTGTCATCATCCAGACCCCCATCATTAACACCCTCATCATCATCACCCTGTCATTATCCCCCCTTCATCATCATTACCCTGTCATCATCCCCCCCTTCATCATTACCCTGTCATCATCCCCCCTTCATCATCATTACCCTGTCATCATCCCCCCTTCATCATTACCCTGTCATCATTACCCTGTCATCATCCCACACCACCCCCTTCATCATCACCACTTGTCAATGTCTGATTTAACAGTGGTCTTCAACCTGCGGACTTCCCCATGTTCCAAAACTACAACTCCCAGCATGCCCGGACAGCCATCGGCTGTCCAGGCATGCTGGGAGTTGTAGTTTTGAAACATCTGGAGGTCCGCAGGTTGAAGACCACTGGCCGGGCCTTCGTCGTTTTCCAGACCCCCTCCCCCCTTTAGTTTTGTACTCACCTCCGCTCGGCGGGACGTTAGGGGGAGCTGGTCCGGGCCATCTGTGCTGCAGGGACCGTCCGGTGGGGAGGGATAGTCGTTCTGGGCTGTCCATCTTCACCGGGGGGGGCCTCTTCTCTGCGCTTCGGGCCCGGCCCCGGAATTATGGCGTTGCCTTGACAACGACGCACAGGGACGTTCGGGCCGGGCCCGAAGCGCGGAGAAGAGGCACCCCCGGTGAAGATGGACAGCCCGGAATGACTATCCCTCCCCACCGGACGGTCCCTGCAGCACAGATGGCCCGGACCAGCTCACCCTAATGTCCCGCCGAGCGGAGGTGAGTACAAAACTAAAGGGGGGAGGGTGCGGGGGGAGGGGGTCTGGATAACGACGAAGGCCCGGGAAGTGGTCTTCAACCTGCGGACCTCCAGATGTTTCAAAACTACAACTCCCAGGATGCCCGGACAGCTGATGGCTGTCCGGGCTTGCTGGGAGTTGTAGTTTTGAAACATCTGGAGGTCCGCAGGTTGAAGACCACTGAGGGCGGAGAGTTCACTACAGTATAAGCCGAGGGGGGTGTTTTCAGCTAGAAAATCGTGCTGAAAAACTCGGCTTATACTCAAGTATATACGGTACATGCAGAAAAAGGTATACGTTTAAAATTGTGTCATCTTCTGACCCCTATAACGTTTTTAATTTTTCTGCGTATGGGCCGGTATGAGGGCTAATTTTTTGCGCCGTGATCTGAAGTTTTTAGCAGTACCATTTTTGTATTGATCTGACTTTTTGATCACTTTTTATTCATTTTTTCATGATATAAAAAGTGACCAAAAAGTGACCAAAAATGGACTTTTTTTGCGCGAATGTCATTGACCGTGCGGTTTAATTAACGATATATTTTTATAATTCAGACATTTCCGCACGCGGTGATACCACATATGTTTATTTATTTTTTTAATGGGAAAAGGGGGGGTGATTCAAACTTTTATTAGGGAAAGGGTTAAATGACATTTATGAACTTTTTTTTTTTACACTTTTTTTTGCAGTGTTATAGCTCCCATAGGGACCTATAACATTGCACACACTGATCTTATACCCTGTTCACTGCAAAGCCATAGCTTTGCATTGATCAGTGTTATCGGTGGTTGATTGCTGAAGCCTGCATCTCAGGCTTGGCGCAATCAATCGCCGAAGAGACACGCCGGAGGAAGGTAAGAGGACATCCGCTCGTGTCCCAGCTGATCGGGACACCGCATTTTCACTGCGGTGGTCCCGATCAGCCCCACTGAGCAGCCGGGCAGCTTTCACTTTTGTTTTGGACGCGGCTTTCAACTTTGAACGCCGTGTCTAAAGGGTTAATAGCGCAACGCACCGCGATCACTGCCGCGTGCTATTAGCCCCGGCTTCAGATACATGCCGGGACCGACCTGATATGACTGTTATATCGCGGGAGCCGGCCAAGGACGTAAATATACGTCCTTGGTCTTTAAGGGGGTTAAAACTATTTTTTGGGCTATTACCTCAGCAAAGAGGTTTGGAGAACTACAGACCTTAGCGGCAGAGGAACCCTATTTATCTTTTCACTCAGATAAGGTTTTATTATCATTTCTCCCTTCCTTTATTCCGAAAGTTCCTTCTTTCTCTAATATGAATCAGGTTATTACTCTGCCCCGATATTCTCCCTCGATGGAGGAAGAAGGGCAGTCTGACTATTCTACCCTAGATGTAGTAAGATGTTTAAGGATTTACGTTGACAGAACAAAGAAATTCCGCCAGGACAAGAACTTGTTTATTTCTTTTCAGGGTAATAAAAAAGGGCAATCTGCATCTAAGGCAACTATTTCCACATGGATTTCTGATTGTATAAAGGAAGCTCATACAACTCAACATCTAAAAACCACCTGAATTTGTTAGAGCACATTCAACAAGAGCGATGGATGCTTCCTGAGCGGAAAGAAATGGTGTACCTTTGGAACAGATCTGTGCCAGTGCATCTTGGTCCACACCAAGCACTTTCTACAGACATTATAAGTTTGATTCTTTATTTGCTGAAAAAACACGTTTTGCCAAATCAGTCTTAGACTCTGTAAAGAATACACACCCACCGAGGGATACTACTAACTAAATCCCATTATTGTGCTGCTGCAGCCGTTAGGGAAGATAAGATTTAAGTAGTTAATCTGTTTTCCCTTAGTCTGTCAGCAGCACAAGCTTCCCTCCCTAGTAATGTGTGTTTTTTTTATTTTTTTTATTACTTTATAAATAACTCAGTGAGGGATAGGGGGAAGGTCCATTTATACTACAGGGTGGTGTGTTGTAATTATTAAAAATTCCACAGGTCCTGCCAGCTCACAGGGGGGATTGTTAACCCATTATTGTGCGGCTGACAGACTAAGGGAAAAAAGATTAACTACTTAAATCGTATCTTACCCAACCTCTCCCCTGTTTTTTTTTGTTGTTTTTTTTTTTAAAGTGATTTTGCTTGGTACTAGGTTCCCTAGTTGAAATGTGTATAGAATTACTCATTTGAAAGGCAATTCAGAAAAAGTATTTTTCCTACGCAAGCAAAAACATCAAGCATGCACCAAAATTGCACAAATGCACACAAACACAAAGAATAGTAGATAAATGAGGAAAAAATACATAAATTATTAAACCTACAAGAAATGCAACTCTACACTCTTCATAAATGAGGGCCGTTGTGTTCTCTACTCGATTCTCTCTCACACTATACTCCCATCCATTCTTTCTCTTTTCTGTGTGCTGTTTTACCAATACTGATCTAAAGTATTGAAGTAGTTACGATACTTGAATACACTCAAAGCGCGATTGCAGTGGTCTGATTTGATGGCTGCCGGAGCTCTCCTTACCTGCTCTGCACCCCTTTGAGGATATTCTTCTATGGTCTGCCCACAGAGACATGCTATACAAGTAGATCGCTGATATTACTGAATAATAGAGATAGCAATGCAAAGAAATAGTCCCCCTATGGGATTTTTTAAAAGCTTTTCCCAACTCTTACCAGTATGTCATGGATTGAGTGAGGGGAACATGGCATGGGCCCGCTCAATGTACATCGGAAAACATTCCTATAGCCATAATTTTCATGGTAAAATGCAGCTATCTATACCAGTCGCTGTATTTAAACATTAAATGCTGGTAATGCCTGGTGTCTAGTGGTCCCATTGGCACCCCCACAATGGGTTGCTGGGGAAGCCCGAGTCCTTACTTGTGCCTCCAGGTCTTCTATGGATGGACAATTGGTAAAGCCAGTCTTAGGAGGCTTTAGCAATCAAGCATCGATCGCATAGATCAATGTGATGCAATAGAAAAGCATATTGCCCATTCATATTTTTAGGCCCTTGTTGCTAGTAGTTTTTGATTAGTATAGATTACTTTGTGGCAATACATTGTCTTGACCTATGTTTATGTATTCCTACTTTCCTCATGATGTCTGTATTACTCTTCTATGTGATGTTTGAATTTTTTTTTATTAGTTTCTATGTATATTTCATACAATTTAATTTCATATTCATGTAGCGACTCCATTTCTTTTCTTTCTGAAAGGGCCAGTGCGCCCATAATTAATGTTTGCACCTGACACCACATTATAAGTCCCTGCATCTCCCACACTTCCCTGCGGGATCTTCAGTGCCCCATAGCCTGAGATTAAGCATTCCCAAGTCTGTTGTTTGCCCGTTTATTACACCCTTCCGCTATGTTTCTTGACTACGTCACCTTGCCGCCTGCCCTGACCTTCTGCTAAGTCCGACTACATCTCTGCCTCATCCTTCTGTATCTCACTTCGCCCAGCTACCTGTGTGGCCGAGTCATATCGTGGGTAGCGACCTGGGTGCCGCCTGCCAAAGCAAATCCATCCAGCCTTGTGGCGGGCTCTGGTGAAGACCAGCGGCACCTTAGATTCCGCTCCCCGATATGGTCCAAGTCATCTGCCTCACAGGTCAGTGGATCCACATACAGCTGCGTTACAAAAACATCATTGAACCTCCACCATATTTCACTGTAGGTACTGTGTTCTTTTCTTTGTATGCCTCATTCCATTTTCGGTAAACAGTAGAATGATGTACTTTACCAAAAAGCTCTATCTTAGTCTCCTCTGTCCTCCAGACGTTTTCTCAGAAGGATTTTGGCTTACTCAAGTTCATTTTGGCAAAATGTAGTCTTACTTTTTTATGGCTCTGTGTCAGTAGTGGGATCCTCTTGGGTCTCCTGCCATAGTGTTTCATTTCATTTAAATGTCGATAGATAGTTCGTGCTGGCACTGATGCTGCCTGACCCTGCAGGACAGCTTGAATATCTTTGGAACTTGTTTGGGGCTGCTTATCCACCATCCGGACTATCCTGTGTTGACACCTTTCATAAATTTTTCTCTTCCGTCCACGCCCAGGGAGATTAGCTACAGTGCCATGGATTGCAAACTTCTTCATAATGTTGCGCGCTGTGGACAAAGGCAAACCTAGATCTCTGGAGATGGACTTGTAAACTTGAGATTGCTGATATTTTTCCACAATTTTTGTTCTCAAGTCCTCAGACAGTTCTCTTTTCCTCTTTCTGTTGTCCATGCTTAGTATGGCACACACTGACACACAATGCAAAGACTTAGTGAACTTATCTCCTTTTTATTTGCTTTCAGTTGGGATTTTTGTATTGCCCACACCTGTTACTTGCCCCAGGTGAGTTTAAAGGAGCATCACATGCTTGAAACAATCTTAATTTTCCATAATTTTGAAAGGGTGCCAATAATTTTGTCCAGCACATTTTTGGAGTTTGGTGTGACATTATGTCCAATTTGCTTTTTTGCCTCCCTTTTTTGGTTTAGTTCCAATACACACAAAGGGAATAAACATGTGTATAGCAAAACATGTGTTACTGCAATACTTTTCTGTGAGAAACACTTCATTAAAAATTTCAGGGGTGCCAACATTTACGGCCTTGACTGTAGATAGATAGATAAATAGGAGGGATAGAAGCAGCACATCCAAATAAAAAGAGAAAATTTAGTTGGGTGCACGCACGTATAGGATCCTGGCAAATGGATTCCAGCCGAATAGTGTAGGGATAAATACACAGCAAAAAGCTATCCCCAAAAATTTGAGATTACTTCTTGATGTAAAAAAAAGTCCAACATTTTGGTAGCGTGAGGTCACTGAAACGTTGTACTTTTTTTACACCATGAAATAAACTCCAATTTTTTGAGGACTTTTTTGCTTTTTGGTGCTTTTATCTCTACACTAGATAGATAAATAGATAGATAGATAGATGGAGTATATATATATATGACATTCCTAACCAGGGTGACTCCAGCTGTTGCAAAACTACAAAACTACAACTCCCAGCATTCTCGGACAGCCTTTGACATGACAGCAGATAGATAGGACTCCTAAACTGCAAACCCCCTTTCCCTCCACCCTTTCCCTTCATAAGATCACCCACCTCCGATGGGCAGCCAGTGACGTTGCTAGGGTTGGTGACACCCGGTGTGGTAAAAAATTGTGTCACCCCATACTCATACCCCCCCAAAGACATTTTTCTTAGCCTGTTGTGACAAACGCCAGTGGTGTCGCTCGTTGCGGACAACTATTTCCAGTATGATAATTAGTGGCGTAGCTATACAGGTCGCAACGGTCGCCATGGCGACCAGGCCCTTTAGCCAGGGGGGCCCGCAGGGCCCCCCTTGCCACAATCACATGATGGCCGGCACCGCCATCATGTTAATTAATCATTATAACTGCAGCCGCTGCTACCAGACTCATCCGCCTGGCAGCAGCGCAGTCTACGTGATAAGGACCTGGGGTGGGACCTGAGCAACTATCCCTTCCCACCCCTGTCTTTACGTCGCATTAAGTGAGTGGAGGAGGCGGGGCATGGCACGTACGGCGCCAACAGGAAGCCCTGCCTCTCTCCTTCCGTAGTGACTGCCACTCTGCCAGTGTCACTACGGTGTACAAATGATCTGCCGCCCGCAGGAGTCAGGAGTCGAACCATCAGTCACAGCCCCGTCAGCCAGGTAATCCGCCACCAGGGGACCGTCTGTACGCTTCCCTTTCCTCCGCCCGGTATTAGTACACCAAATGTACGGCGCTGCAGCGCGTAGCGCAGTTAATTAATGGTAGGTCTATGAAGTTAGCGCAGGTACTCCGGCGCTCACTTGATAGTAGTTGCCATAGTGATATCCTCTGATATCAGAAGCCACCATGGTGCCTTCAGCTGTTGTAAAACATCTGGAGGGCCCCAGTTTGGAGACCCTTGTATAATGGTCTCCAATCTGTGCTCTTCCAGCGGTTGCAAAACTACAACTCTCAACATGCACTGACTGTCCAGGCTTGCTGGGAGTTGTAGTTTTGCAACATCTGGCCCTTTAGATGTTGCCGAACTACGACTCCCAGCATGCCTGGACAGTCAGTGCATGTTGAGAGTTGTAGTTTTGCAACAGCTGGAAGAGCACAGATTAGAGACCATTATACAATGGTCCCCAAACTGGGGTCCTCCAGATGTTGCAAAACTACAACTCCCAGCATGCCCTTCAGCTGTCTGGGCATGCTGGGAGTTGTAGTTTTGCAACAACTGGAGACACACTGGTTGGGAAACATTGTCTGTTTCTAACTCAGTGTTTCCTAACCTGTGTGCCTCCAGCTGTTGCAAAACTATAACTCCCAGACCATGCATGCTGGGAGTTGTAGTTTTGCAACAGCTGGTGCGCCGTACAGGGTACATTCACACGGTCGAGGGTTTTACAGTGGGTTTCTCGCTGCAAGTTTGAGATGCAGCAAATTTTGCTCTGGGAAACTCGCTGTAATCCCTTGCCCGTTGGACTGTACCCTAAAAACACTACACTGCACTACCATAAAATAAAATAAAAAGTTAAAAACACTACATATACACATACCCCTACACAATGGGCTGCTTATTCTTAAATGCCTTGGCATATGTTTTGTCTGTCTGGCCCTGCCTGTTAGTCACTTATATAGTTGTGTATTCTCCTGACTGTGTCCCATCAGTGCTATAGTCACTGATATGTTTGTGCGGCCAAGTAAGGGGTCGTCCGGGATTGGGGAAGCGGGTCGTCAGGTGGTAGGGGGGCCCAAGGCAATTTTTCGCACCGGGGCCCTTGGATTTCTAGCTACGCCCCTGATGATAATCAAACATACCAAATGCCACAGAATGGGACAGTGCTAAAAACTTGTAACCATTTAAAACTACAGCTCCAAGTATGATCTAAGCAGTGGTAAGGTTATGCTGGGAATTTTTGTTTCACTCATCATAACTGCAGATCTTACAAGGGACTACAGCTCTGATGGGACAGTCAGGCAGCATACACAATGATATCAGTGCCTACAGGTGACGACTTCTCTATAGTCTTCCCTTATCTAATTCAGATGGTACATTCCGCCATGATGTCTTCTATAATGCCGCCGTGCCCCTCAGATATAATGCTGCCTGTAATGTGCCCCTCAGATATAATACTGCCTGTAATGTGCCCCTCAGTTATATTGCCACCTGCAATGTGCCCCTAAGATATAATGCTGCCTGCAATGTGCCCCTCAGATATAATGCCCCCTGTAATGTGCCCCTCAGTTATAATGCTGCCTGTAATGTGCCCCTCAGATTTAATACCCCCTGTAATGTGCCCTTCAGATATAATGCCCCCATAGTGCCCCAAACATAATAAAAAAAACAACAATTATACTCACCTGATCCACATTCCCACGATCCACATTCCCACGAGCAGGTCTCTCCCTTGCTTTTGGCTTGCAGCGTGTGAGTCGCAGGGATGGGATCTCCAGCAGACGCGATGACGTCAAATCATCGTGCCGGCCTGCCTGGGATTGTGTCCCTGCAGCTCACATGCTGTAAGCCAGAAGTGTCTGCAAAGCGTGAGTGAATGGAGGATTTGGAGCTGCCGCTATCGCTCCACTGTTCTAGTGCTCTGCGTTCCCAGAGGCAGGACACTTACTTGCGTTGCTGGGTGACATCATCAAGCGTTACTTCCTGCTTGATGGTGTAACCAGTCTGCCCCTGTGTGTGACCTATCAAGGGAACTAAAGGGCAGCAACATATAATGTAGTGGCAGGGGGGCTACTGTGACCTTTGTGACCTCTATAGCTATGCCACTGTTTCACCACCATCCCTGCTCACCTCCCCTCCCAACACCATCCCTGCTCACTCCCCCTCCTAGCACCATCCCTGCTTACCCCCCCCAGCACCATCCCTGCTCAACCCCCCCTCCCAGCACAATCCCTGCTCACCCCCCCCTCCCAGCACCATCCCTGCTCACCCCCTTCTCAACACCATCCCTGCTCACCCCCCTCTCAGCACCATCCCTGCTCACCCCCCTTTCCAGCACCATCCCTGCTCACCCGCCCTCCCAGCACCATCCCTGCAGTGCTCCCCCTTCCCAGCACCATCCCTGCTCCACCTCCCAGCACCATTCCTACTCACACCTCCCTCCCAGCACCATCTCTGCTCCCCCTCCCCCTCACAGCACCATGCCTGCTTACCCCCTCCCTCCCAGCACCATCCCTGCTCACCCCACCTCCCAGCACCATCCCTGCTCACCCCCCTCACAGCACCATCCCTCCTCACCCTCCCCCTCCCAGCACCATCCCTACTCACCCCCCCTCCCAGCACCATCTCTGCTCCCCCTCCCCCTCACAGCACCATGCCTGTCACCCTCCTCCCTCACAGCACCATCCCTGCTCACCCTCCCCCCTCACAGCACCATCCCTGCTCACCCTCCCCCTCACAGCACCATCCCTGCTCCCCTCCCCCTCCCAGCACCATCCCTGCTCCCCCTCCCCCTCCCAGCACCATCTCTGCTCCCCCTCCCCCTCACAGCACCATCCCTGCTCACCCCCTCCCTCCCAGCAACATCCCAGCTCACCCCGTCCCTCCCAGCACCATCCCTGCTCACCCCCTCCCTCCCAGCACCATACCCCTCCCACCACTATCCCCGCTCACCCCCTCCCTCCCAGCACCATCTCTGCTCACCAACATTCCCTCCCAGCACCATCCCCACTCACCACCCCTCCTTTCCAGCACCATCTCTGCTCACCCCCCTCCCAGCACCATCCCTGCTCACCCCCCTTCCAGCATCATCCCAGCTCACCCCCCCTCCCAGCACCATCCCTGCTCACCCCCCCTCCCAGCACCATCCCTGCTCACCCCCCCTCCCAGCACCATCCCTGCTCACCCCCACTCCCAGCACCATCCCTTTTCACCTCCCCTCCCAGCACCATCCCTGCTAACCCCCCCTCCCAGCACCATCCCTGTTCACCTCCCCTCCCAGCACCATCCCTGCTAACCCCCCTCCCAGCACCATCTCTGCTCACTCCCTCCCAGCACCATCCCTGCTCACCCCCTTCCTCCCAGCCCCATCCCCCTCCCTCCCAGCACTATCCCTGCTCACCTCCTCCCTCCCAGCACCATCCCTGCTCACCCCCTTCCTCCCAGCACCATCCCCCTCCCTCCCAGCACTATCCCTGCTCACCCCCTCCCTTCCAGCACCATCTCTGCTCACCACCCTCCCTCCCAGCACCATCCCCACTCACCCCCTCCTTTCCAGCACCATCTCTGCTCACCCCCCTCCCTCCCAGCACTATCCCCGTTCAACCCCTTCCCTCCCAGCACCATTCCTGCTCACCACTCTCCCTGCTCATCCCTGCTCCTCCCCCTCCCTTCCAGTACCCTACCGGCTCACAACCCTCCCTCCCAGAACCATCCCTGCTCACAAACCCCCACCCTTGACCACAAGTGAAAACAGCATGAACCTAAATAGCAAAAGTGTGTCAGTACTAAGCAGATGATGTTCTATTAAGGAGTCTGGCACATGATCTGCTTAGTACTGACACATTTCTGGCCATTCAGGAGCATGACAAAGCTGTGTGTGACAGTCATACCCTGTAATAAATACAAGGCTATGAGTCTGTGGTGAGACACTGGGTGTGAGGTGAGGTGTAAGGTGCAGATAGTGTTGCCCAGGGGTAGATGGTATTAAACCCTTCATGTTCGTGACGCCAGGGCTTAATTCACCGGAAGGTAGCACAACTAGTCCTATGTTAGGCAGGGACAAATAAAAGTCCAAGGCCAGGTTAAAGTTAACGGTAGCTTTTACTGAAGTAGACAGATGGTACAGTCTATACAGTTCGGCCAGGATCCCAGAGAGGAGACCAGTAACACGGGGGACCTCGCAGCTTGCTGGCACTTGCAGTGACTTGACAGACTATAGGTGCAGGCCACGCTGACTTCAATTGACTAAAGATGATGACAGATGATAAAGACGACTTGACTTACTGACTTGTGGCTGCAATTTAGGTTGACCTGAGACGTCTGGACCGGACTGAACCTCAGCAGGAAAAGAATCAAAAAAGCAGGATTGCATTTACTCCCTATTTTTATAAAGGGGGGCTGTGTAAGGAGCCAATAGGCTACCTGCAGGTCACCTGGTGCTCTCTGGGTAATAAACATTTGACTTAAAACGTGTGACAAACATTATCATGTGACTAACAATCATGTGACCAACGTCAAAGGTCGTTTACACTTAATATACAACCTATTCACATTATGGGGGAACACTTTAGGAGAGCCCTAAGGACATACAGGGACTCAATCTGACAGGACGGTGGGAGCATATCCCATACTGCAACACCATGAGTCATTATTATATGGTCTGACTGTCACAAACAGCTTTCCCAAGCCTCTAAGTCAGTGGTTCTCAACCTTTTTGGCGACTGTACCCCCAAAGGCTGAAAGTATATCCACAGGTCCCCCTTGCACGTACATTTGTGCGGAATTTACGTGCGAGGGGTACCCGCGGACAAAAGGCGTGTGCTTACCTTTATACTAATGCGATACTTAGTCCTCTTGTGCCATTATTCTCCCCTCCATCTTAATCCCCTTGTGCCATTATTCCTCCTGCATCTTAATCCCATTGTGCCATTATTCCTCCTCCATCTTAATCACCTTTTGCCATTATTCTCCCCTCCATCTTAATCCCCTTGTGCCATTATTCCTCCTCCATTTTAATCACCTTGTGCCATTATTCCTCCTCAATCTTAATCCCCTTGTGCTATTATTCCTCCTCCATCTTAATCCCCTTGTGCTATTATTCTCCCTCCATCTTAATCCCCTTGTGCTGTTATTCTCCCTCCATTTTAATACCATTGTGTCTCAAATGCTGATACAGAAGGTAAATGGGACATCTTTAAATCAACTCTAAATAACTATACAGCTAAATATATACCAAAGGGGAACAAATATAAACGATTAAAACTAAATCCTACATGGCTGACAAATGAGGTTAAAAGAGCAATAAACAACAAAAAAATAGCCTTCAAAAAATACAAATCTGATGGGTCAGCTATAACATTTAAACAGTACAAGGAGCTTAATAAAATCTGTAAAAATGTAATAAAAACAGCAAAAATTCAAAATGAGAGACAGGTGGCCGAAGAAAGCAAAACTAATCCTAAATATTTTTTTAGATATATAAATACAAAAAAACCAAGGACAGAGCATGTAGGACCCCTTAATAATGATAATGGGGAGGTTGTCACGGGCGATCAAGAGAAGGCGGAGCTACTGAATGGGTTCTTTAGTTCTGTATACACTATGGAAGAAGGAGCTGACATTGGACAGGTCAGTGCTGGTAACACATCATGTAATGTACTGAACTGGCTTAATGTAGAGATGGTACAAGGTAAGTTAAGTAAAGTAAATGTAAGCAAATCTCCAGGGCCGGATGGACTACACCCAAGAGTTCTTAGAGAGGTAAGTTCAGTAATATCTGTACCCTTGTTCATGATATTTAGAGATTCTCTGGTGTCTGGTATTGTGCCAAGGGACTGGCGCAAGGCTAATGTGGTACCAATCTTCAAGAAGGGCTCTAGGTCTTCGCCAGGCAATTATAGACCGGTAAGTCTAACGTGCATTGTGGGTAAATTGTTTGAAGGACTTATAAGGGATTACATACAGGAATACATAGGGGATAATTGTATTATAAGTGATAGCCAGCATGGGTTTACTAAGGATAGAAGTTGTCAAACCAATCTAATTTGCTTTTATGAAGAGGTGAGTAGAAGCCTTGACAGAGGAATGGCTGTGGATATAGTGTTTCTGGATTTTGCCAAAGCGTTTGATACTGTCCCTCACAGACATCTGACAGGTAAGTTAAGGTCCTTGGGCTTGGAAACTTTAGTTTGTAACTGGATTGAACACTGGCTCATGGATTGTACCCAGAGAGTGGTGGTAAATGATTCGTACTCTGATTGGTCCCCGGTTATTAGTGGTGTACCCCAAGGTTCAGTACTGGGCCCGCTGCTGTTTAATTTATTTATCAATGATATAGAGGATGGTATTAACAGCTCTGTTTCTATCTTTGCAGATGACACCAAGCTTTGTAGCACGGTACAGTCTATAGAGGATGTGCATAAGTTACAAGATGACTTGGATAGACTAAGTGTCTGGGCATCCACTTGGCAAATGAGGTTCAATGTGGATAAATGTAAAGTTATGCATCTGGGTACTAATAACCTGCATGCGTCGTATGTCTTAGGGGGGATTAAACTGGCAGAGTCACTGGTAGAGAAGGATCTGGGTGTACTTGTAGATCACAGACTACAAAATAGCATGCAATGTCAGGCTGCTGCTTCCAAAGCCGGCAGGATATTGTCATGTATAAAAAGAGGCATGGACTCGAGGGGCAGGGACATAATACTCCCCCTTTATAAAGCATTGGTACGGCCTCACCTGGAATATGCTGTTCAGTTTTGGTCGTCTGTTCATAAAAGGGACACTGCGGAGTTGGAAAGGGTGCAGAGACACGCGACTAAACTAATATGGGGCATGGAACATCTTAGCATGGAACAATTGTTTAGTCTTGAGAAGAGACGTTTAAGGGGGGATATGATAAACGTATATAAGTATATAAATGCCCCATACAAAAAATATGGAGAAAAACTGTTCCAGGTTAAACCCCCCCAAAGGACGAGGGGGCACTCCCTCCGTCTGGAGAAGAAAAGGTTTAGTCTTAAGGGGCGGCACGCCTTCTTTACCGTGAGGACTGTGAATTTATGGAACGGTCTACCTCAGGAACTGGTCACAGCAGGAACAATTAACAGCTTTAAAGCAGGGTTAGATACATTCCTGGAACAAAATAACATTAATGCTTATGCAGAATTATAAAACTACATCCCTTTCCCTTATCCCCTTACATCCTTCCCTTCAATCCCCTGGTTGGACTTGATGGACGTATGTCTTTTTTCAACCATACTAACTATGTAACTATTATTCCCCCTCCCTTTGATCCCCTTTTGCCTTTATTCCCCTATCCAATTCAATCCCCTTGTACCATTATTATCCAATATGGCAAAAGGGAATCAGAGGGAGGGGGGAATAATAGCACAAGAGGGTTTAAGATCGAGGAGGAATAATGGTACAAGGGGATTAAGAAGGAGGAGGAATAATGGTACAAGGGGATTAAATGGAGGGGGAATAATAGCACAAGGAGATTAAGATGGAGGGTGGGGGGATAATCAACCCCCTCGCCTCCATATTAACCCCTTGTGCCATTATTCCCCCCCATCTAAATCCCCTTGTGCCATTTTCCCCCTCCATCTTAATCCCCTTGTACCATTATTCCCCCTCCATCTTAATCCCCTTGTACCATAATTATCTGATATGGCAAAAGGGGATCCAAGGAAGGGGGGGGGGGAATGACACAAGGGGATAAAGATGGAGGGGGGGGGGGGAATGGTGCAAGAGGATCAGAGGGAGGGAGGAATAATGGCACAAGAGATTAATATGGAGGGGGAGGGTTAATCATTACTCCGCCCCCCACCTCCATATTAATCCCCTTGTGCTATTATTATCAGATATGGCAAAAGGGAATCAGAGGGAGGGAGGGGGATAATGGCACAAGGGGATTAATATAGATAGTGTTGCTCACGAATATTCGCGAGAATTCGCGAATATTACGAACTTTGCGATTAAAATTCGCTATTACGAATATTCATCTTTTTTTTCAAACTGTTTTAAAAACGGAGCACATTGTAAGGATCTCCTTCAACTGATAAATGCAATGCTTGTATCATTAAAGACCAAGGGATGAGATTGTGTGGTGAAAGGTTTATGCATGCGAATATTCGCAATGCGAATATTCATGGAAATTCCGCCCTACTTATGCCTGTGAGCCAATGAGAGTACTGCAAGCACAGTTGTCAGAGCTTAGCAACATCCCTAGCAACCAATAAAAACTTGCTGGCACGACCAGTATATAAGATCACTCCCCAGCAGCATTCCTTTGCAGATTCACATGATGGTACACAGATAACACAGTGATAACTGAGTACAGATAATGTAGTTGATGGGACCTGCAGTCCTATGTAACACCACAGATAACAGTGAAAACACTCTGAGTACAGATAATGTAGTTGATGTGACCTGCAGTCCTATGTAACAGCACAGATAACACCGTGATAACTCTATGACTATAGATAATGTTGTAGATGTGACCTGCAGTCTTATGTAACACCACAGATAACACACTGATAACTCTATGAGTACAGATAATGTAGTAGATGTGACCTGCAGTCCTATGTAACAGCACATTTATACAGATAATGCAGTTGATGTGACCTGCAGTCCTATGTAACACCAAAAATAACACAGTGATGACTCTCTGAGTACAGATAATGTAGTTGGTGTGACCTGCAGTCCTATGTAACAACACAGTTAACACAGTGATAACTCTATGAGAACAGATATTGTAGTTGATGTGACCTGCAGTCCTATGTAACACCACAGATAACACAATACTTTGGAGAGAAAATTTTGCTTGGGGGGGCATTTCACATTTAGGAAGCCCCTATGGTGCCCGGACAGCAAAAAAAAAAGAAAACCCACACGGCATACCATTTTGGAAACTAGACCCCTCGAGAAATGTAGCAAGGGGTACAGTGAGCATTTACCCCTCACTGGTGTCTAACAGATCTTTGGAACAGTAGGCTGTGCAAATAAAAAATTAAATTTTTCATTTTCACAGATCACTTTTACAAAGATCTGTCAGACACCTGTGGGGTGTAAATGCTCACTGCACCCCTCATTACATTCTGTGAGGGGTGTAGTTTCCAAAATGGGGTCACATGTGTTTTTTTTTTCGTTTGTCAGAACCGCTGTAACAATCAGCCACCCCATGCAAATCACCTCAAATGTACATGGTGCACTCTCCCTTCTGAGCCTTGTTGTGCGCCCGCAGAGCACTTTGCGTCCACATATGGGGTATCTCCGTACCCAGGAGAAATTGTGTTACAAATTTTGGGGGGCATTTTTCCCTTTTACCGCTTGTGAAAATGAAAATTATAGTGCAACACCAGCATGTTAGTGTAAAAATTTTATTTTTTTACACTGACATGCTAGTGTAGACCCCAACTTCACCTTTTCATAAGGGGTTAAAGGAGAAAAAGACCCCCAAAATTTGTTAGGCAAATTTTCCCGAGTACGGCGATACCCGATATGTGGCCCTAAACTGTTGCCTTGAAATCCTACAGGGCTCCAAAGTGAGAGCGCCATGCGCATTTGAGGCCTAGATTAGGTAATTGCATAGAGGTGGACATAGGGGTGTTCTATGCCAGTGATTCCAAACAGGGTTCCTCCAGCTGTTGCAAAACCCACAGCATGCCAGGACAGTCAATGGCTGTCCGGCAATACTGGGAGTTGTAGTTTTGCAACAGCTGGAAACACACTGTTTGGGAAACACTGCTATTTGATCTTATATCATAACTTTTAAACTAGTCTAAAATGCTGTTAAATATAATGAAATAACAGTGGTGACATTACTTACACAAATCAGCAGTTCTTCCTCACTTGATGAAAAGTTACTCCCCACCATCTTCGCTTCGCTGGGCAGCACAAATTCGCAATCCGAAATGCAACTGGCAAAGATCCAGGAAATGATCTCCGTTTTCGCATGATGTTATAGTGCGCAGACGAGCGAAATTTCGCTATTAATTTCGAATTTGCAATAGCGAAATTTCGCAATTAAAAAAAAAACTTCACGAATATAACGAATATTCGAATTTCAAGAATATGGGACGAATATTCGTCCTGATATTCGCGAAATATCGCAAATTCGAATATGGCATATGCCGCTCATCACTAAATATAGAGGGGGGATAATCATCACACCCCCCCCCCCCCACACACACACACACACACACACACACACACACTAATCCCCTTGTGCCATTATCCCCCCTCCCTCTGATCCCCTTTTGCAATTATCCCTCCACCCCCCCCCTCCATCTTAATGCCTTGTGCTATTCTTTCTCTTCCCCACCTCCTTTTTTTTTTTTTTTTACTTTACCCGGCCTCCTGCGGTCCTGTGTGGCCTGTCCATGCATGCAGCGCGTGCCGTTTGGCGGGGCCGCACTGACGTGTGAGATCCTGCTGCGCTGTGCGGCACCTCTGCTCAATGTCAAGGGAGGTCACACGTCTCCCCGGCAACCACGCAGCTCCCTTACAGTAGCCGCGACCGCAGCTCCGGCCTCACTACTGTACAGAGAGCTTCCGTGGCCATTCTCCGCTAGGCACTGACAAATACTGTCCAATGAATGGCCGGTATTTGTTAGCGCATTGGCGTACCCCCTAGGGGTACGCGTACCACTGGTTGAGAACCCCTGCTCTAAGTGGCACATGAGGTACATTTCTGGCCATTCACAAGCCTCCAAAAGCTGTTTGTGACAGCCAGACCCTGTAATGACTAATAGCCATGTTATGATTACAGGGCCTGTCTGTCACACACAGCTTTCCTAGGATCTTGAATGGCACATGTTATGCTTAGTAATGCCACATCACTGGCCATTCAGGAGCCTGGGAAAGCTGTGTTTGACAGTCAATGACTCATGGTCCTGTTACAATTACAGGGTCTGCCTGTCACACACAGCTTACCCAGGTCTCTAAATGGCCATAAATGTGTCATTTAGGACTGTATAAAAATGTGGGAGGTTTATCAAAACGTGTTCTTGAGCAATGCCAATCATTATCATTGATCAGAAACACAACACACACACACACTCCTTTTCTAGGTGCACACATTTTTACATGCAGGTTTCTAAAAGTGTTTTATTGGGTTTAAAACACCCAGCAAAACGCTACATTTAATGGAAATTGGGATTTCTGTAGTCGATGTTTCCGCCATGTACACAGTGCAGCAGAATCCCATTGAAATATCCCAGCGGAATAATTCTGTAGACAAGAAACACAGTAATGTGGGGGTTGAGGGGTGATGAGGCTGACATGATTGATATTACCCTCACTAACCCCCAAATTACGGTGCATGATATTACCCTCATCACCCCCACAACCCCCAAATTACTGTGCATATTACCCCTCATCACCCCCACAACCCCCAAATTACAGTGCATACCAGCCTCATCACCCCCACCACCCCCAAATTACAGTGCATGATATCAGTCTCATTACCCCCACAACCCCCACATTTCTGTGCATGATATCAGCCTCATCACTCCCACAACCCCCACATTACAGTGCATGATATTACCCTCCGCCCACAACCCCAACATTACGGTGCATGATATTACCCTCATCCCCCCCCCCCCACAATCCCCACATTACTGTGCATGATATTACCCTCATCACCCCCCGCCCACAACCCCAACATTACGGTGCATGATATTACCCTCATCACCCCCCCACACACACAATCCCCACATTACTGTGCATGATATTACCCTCAACACCCCCACAACCCCCAAATTACTGTGCATGATATCAGCCTAATCACCCCCCCCCCCCACAACCCCCACATTACTGTGGATGATAACAGCCTCATCACCCCCCCCCCCACCACCCCCACATTACTGTGCATGATATCAGCCTCATCACCCCACAACCCCCACATTACTGTGCATGATATCAGATTTATCACCCCCACAACCACTACATTACTGTGCATCATACCATATCATATGAGGCACAGTAAAGTGGTTAAAGATGCTTGAGATGCGGATATCAGGCACAGTGTAGAAAATGTGGGTGGGGAGCATGAGGCACAGTATATAATATATGGGGACACTTGTATAATTTATGGGGCACAGTTTCTTTTACATTTCAGTGGTATGGTGTATATTATAAGGAATTTCTGGGGTGGTATGTTTTTTCGGGCTTCAGTATGTGGCAGTATGAGATATATTTATATATATATATATATATATATATATATATATATATATATATATATATGTATATATATATATATGGTGTCCCGCTACCGTATCCTATCCGGTACCTGCGTGTGTGAGTCCCCTTAGCCAGAGTCCCTAGGACGTCGGGGTCCCCATTGTCTAGTTCACCCCTGGTCACCTCTCATCCAGATAGTTATTGCGCTAATAGTTTACTTAGGAATCATGTAAATATGATATTAATGTCTATATATAGTTAATTACCTGTCTATAGCGTAGCAGGACCTGCGGGTCACGTGGTCAGGTGAACTCTATGGTATTTGTGCTTAAGGACCTTTGGAGGTCCCTGTGACGTATGCTACCCATCACACTGTGTAACAGTGAATGACGGATGTTCGGACCAATCAGATTCACCCCGCCCCTGCCCATATAAGGGAGCGGCGGCCATTGTTCTCTCTCTTGTTCCCGGGCTGTCAAACGAGCAGGATCTGCGCAGCTGTCTATCGCAGTGAGTTAGGCCCAAGCCTTGCGGCAACGGCTGATATATTCAGGATTGCGAGTGTATCAATCCCTAAGCACTCTGCAGGATCACCGGACCTTATCTATCCCCTAAATCCAGACGGATCTGCAATAATTACCCTAAATTCAGAGACTTTAATTTCATTCAAGGTCCGCAACAATTGTCAGTCATTGAGATATATAGAGACTGTTTGCCTGAGACTGTTATTGTTCATTGGATGTACCGCAAGCATCTAAGTAAAGTTCTTCAAATTAAAGTTCAACTACTTTGTGGATCTTCAGTCATATTATTACATGCACCTATCGTTACTGGGAAGGGCGGCGATAGGCCGAAGAATTACCTCAGCATACTAGCCCTCAGCCTGGCGTCACGAACTATAGGGTTAACATTAACCCCTCATTTACCGAAACAATACCTCACTACCAACACCCCCCCAAGGGCTACCACAAAGCCTTTTTGGCGTTGCACGAACAGGATACGGGTGTGTGCCTACTACAGTCGCCATTAGTGAAAGTGTACTCAGAAAAAGAACTTTATTTATGTACTGTGACTTATACTCCGGAGTAAGGGGTTTTGCACACGGTGCTGTGTGGAGGAAGTGCGCATGTAAAGTAAGGGGGGCACAGCAGTACAGCAGAGCTACAAGTTAGCGCGGGACATCCCTGCGCACGTGATCCAGAGACCCCGCCCACCGAAGCTCTCGGTGCCTCGGCGGCCATTTTGTTGGAGTCTAGTGCCAGAAACCAACAAAGAGAGACAGTTCAGCGCCTGAAAAGGCGCAGAGTGTGACAACGGGCTGGAAGCTGTGAGGAGCCGGAACAGTACGGGACTCTGAGACATCAGACTGCCGAATTGAAGTCTTACATAGAGTCGCTTCAGCTACCGATCAACGCACTCAAATTTCAATTAAAGGCTCTTGAGTGCCAGGTCACAGCTCTCAAATTTTAAATTTACGCTCTCAAGTTCCAGATTAGAGAACACCTGCGTATTTCTTTGGGACCTAGGAATTCAAGATCTATTTAAAGGGCCAGCATACCAAATACAGAGATGTCAGAACCTGCAGCCCCACAGTCCCCATATAAACAGCAAAGGGGCGATGCTCCAGTGGCCCCACCAATGGGGTCTCCACCCCAAGCCAGAAGGGTGTTGCCACCTTCACCAACACTTTCGACCTCAAAAGGATGTTCTCTGCCTGTGATTATAGCAAGACCTTCAGCACAGGTGGAGCAGGACCCAGCAAGTCCACCTTCAGTCTCTCCCTATTGGAGCCCCTGTTGCTGCACCTGTCTTCTTGGGGAATCCTGTGCTTCCCACCTACAATTGTGACCCTTTTACATTAACAGACTTTAAAGAAAAATTCTACAGCCTCTTTGGATTTTATGCACTTCCCCCTCATCAACAGGTACAGCTACTTCTGAGACAGCTCCAGGGACCCGCCTTGGAAGAACTTCACACCTGGCCAGCGGCTGATAAAGCTACTGTGGGACAGATTTTTGAAGGACTTTCTCAAGTGTTTGAATCTCATTCTCCCTCGGAGGTACGTCTCCGACTCTATGAACGGCACCAGAAGCCAGTTGAGACTCTCCGAGCATATGCAGTGGCTTTGCAGAGCGCATTAGAGGCGGTACAGAAGTTGGACGGCATCACGCCCGATCAGGGCAATCGAGTACGGATGGACCGCTTTATAGAAGGGGCGCTGAACAAATGGGACAAGGCCCAACTTAGGATGCTGGCCGTGCAAAATCCCGACATGGCTTTCCCAGCTTTTAAGTTGCGGTTAAAGTAATAGAGTCGGGACGTCAGACAGAAGAGACTAGTGTCCCCGCTACTGAATCTCCGGGGCCCGCACCCCAGCCGCCTGTCCCTTCTCAATCTGTCCCGCCAACACCTTCTTCTAGCCCTTGGACAGCTGACTTACAAGACATTAAACAGGACATTGAACAGTTAGCCAAGGCCTTTAAAGAAATGGCTGTACGGTCAAATCCTTTTAGATCTGCAACACCACCACCTAAGAAGGCTGACCCTCGCCCTGTGATTATTGAAGGTATCCGGTTACAAGCTGTGATAGATACGGAGTCTCAGGTATCCACTATTCCGCAGGGGTTTTTCTATAAGTACTGGGGCCCAGAAAGGTTATGTGACCCTCAGAAAGCGGAGTTTAGATTAATTGCAGGGAACGAGAAACCAGTACCCAGGCATGGTTACTGGGAGCCCACGGTGCAGGTGGGAAAACATGTGTTAGGAAGGCAGGGTGTGATTGTCACCAATGTTAGGGATGAGGAGGCAGCTGATTTCATTTTAGGCATGAATATTATGAGGCACTGTTTTGATGATATTGTCTGTGCACTGCATGCATCTCTCCCTCCCTGTCACTCCCAGGCCGGCGAGCTGCCCAACACCACCTCAAAATCCTCCAAGCAGAACAGAAGTTCGTGAATAATCAAGGAGAAATCTGTTGCGTAAGGATTCAAGATATCCGAGCCGTTAGTCTACAGCCACAGACGTAGACAGTTATTTGGTGCCGTGCCCGACCCGGGGGGGAAAAATCAAGATTTCCAAGCGCTGTTGGAACCCCTTCTACTGGAAGATTGTCCCTTGGAGCGAGCCGCTAAAAGCCTGGTAACCGTACGTAATGGGAAGGTTCCAGTGAGACTTATTAACCTCTCTCAAGTTGCGGTCCAACTACCCAAGTATACCCCAGTGGCTACTCTACACCATCAGAGACATGGACTCGAATTCCCAAGTGGTTCAACGAGGACCTGACCAGAATCCTGCGGAACCTTGGTGGAGCCAACTACAGATAGGAGGCGAAGATACCCCCAAGGAACAGGTGGAAGGAGTCCTCCAAGTGGCAAAGAAATATCAAGACGCTTTCAGCAAGTTCTCCACAGACTTTGGCAGGACCACCATGATCAAACATCGGATTCTCACTGTTGACAATCCACCCATTAAAGAGAGACATCGCCCTGTGGTTTCTGGGATGTATCAGACCATAAAGAAAATGCTGGTGGAGATGAAAGAGGCCGATGTCATCCAGGAAAGCCAGAGTCCTTGGGCTGCACCTTTGGGCCTGGTGAAGGAAAAAGATGGAACTATCCGCTTTTGTGTGGATTACCGGAAGTTGAACAACATAACTCATAAGGATGCCTATCCTCTCCCTCGCATCGAAGAATCCTTGACTTCGTTGGGGTCTGCCGCCTACTTTTCCACACTGGATCTGACGAGCGGCTACTGGCAGGTGCCAATGGCAGAAGAGGATAGAGAGAAGACCGCATTTGTGACCCCTATGGGTCTCTTCGAGTTCAAAAGTATGCCCTTTGGACTGTGCAATGCACCAGCTACTTTCCAACGCCTAATGGAGCGATGCTTGGGGCATCTTAACTTCCAGAGTGTTCTGTTGTATTTAGATGACATCATCATCTATTCTCGGACATATCAGGAACACCTGGATCACCTGAAAGAAGTTTTCCAAGTCCTTATCCAACATGGACTCAAGGTTAAACCTTCCAAATGTCACTTGCTAAAGCCACAAGTGCACTATCTAGGACATGTCGTCAGTGCTCAAGGAGTCCAGCCTGATCCAGACAAAGTGAGTGCTGTGAAAGAGTGGCCTACACCCAGGACGGTGCGAGACGTCCAAAGTTTCCTGGGGTTTGCTGGATTTTACCGGCGCTTCATCCCCCATTTTGCTCAAATTGCTGGACCCTTGACCGGATTACTGAGAGGGACTGCCCGGGATAATTATAATTGGAGGCTTCCAATACAGTGGGCCGAAGAACAAGAAGATGCCTTTCGAGCCCTGAAGTACCTCCTCACGGAACCCCCCATTTTGGTGTATCCTGACTACAGCCTGCTGTTCCGTTTATACACAGACGCTAGCTTTGAAGGTCTGGGGGCGGTCTTATCTCAAGTGCAAGATGGCAAAGAGAGGGTGATTGCCTATGCCAGCCGGCATCTTCAAGGTGCTGAGAAGAATGATGCCAACTATAGCTCCTTCAAGCTGGAGCTCCTGGCCCTGGTCTGAGCCATTACTGAGAAGTTTAAGGACTATCTGGCTGCTACTCCCTTCACGGTCTACACTGATAACAACCCCTTGGCCCATTTGAACACTGCTAAGTTGGGAGCTCTTGAACAGCGTTGGGCCTCTCGGTTGGCCAACTATGATTTCGACATTAAGTATCGCAGCGGAAAAAACAATGTTAATGCGGATGTACTTTCTCGAATGGCCCCGGGAGAAGCACCTCCTGCTGAAGATTTGTGGGAAGATGTGGAAATGCCTCCCTTCTACCGAAGGTTCGTGAGCCAGAGTGCTCTAACTGCCCAGGCGGGTGACGGACCTGAATCTCCCAAAGTCCCTGAAGATCTGTCCACCTGGAAGACACTTCAGGATGAAAGCCGGGTTATCGGGGACCTCCTAGACTATTGCCTCCACAAGAAAGTGCCCACTCGGGTGTGCAAGGCCCACGGGGACTTCGAATTGAAGCGGTTGTGGTGGCAGAGGAATCACCTGTTCCTGCACAAGGGGCTGGTTTACCGAAATTCCCTTGATCCAGTTTCCGGAGACCGCATACATCAGATTGTGGTTCCCAGAAGAGATGCAACCATGGTCCTGAATGCCTATCATGATCAATCCGGACACTTCAGGGTCCATAAGACAGAGATCACTGTCAGAAGGAGATTTTACTGGATTGGGATGCGGGGAGACATCGAGAAATGGTTTGCCGAGTGCTCCGTGTGCAACGTGATAAAGAACCCCCGGAGGTGGCCCCTTTGCATCCCATCTGTACAGAAAGGCCGAATCAAATTGTTGCCTTGGATCATGTGAAGCTGGCCCCCACTCGATCTGGCTATTGTCATGCTCTAACTATGGTGGATCATTATTCCAAGTAGGTGGTCGTGGTCCCTGTCAAGGATCTTACCGCCAAGACTGCTGCTCAGCTCTTCTATCGACATTGGATCCAACCTCTGGGGTGTCCCGAATCGGTCGTCATGGATCGGGGAACCGCCTTTGAAGCCCAGTTGTTCCAGGAACTTTGCCGGTTGCATGATTGCAAGAAGCTCCGGACAACGGTCTACCATCCCCAAGGGAATGGGCTCTGCGAGAGGATCAATCAAGTGTTCATCCAGATGCTCAGAGCTGCCTCTGTCTCAAAACACGAAGAGCTGCCTCAGCTGTTGCCTGAACTCCTGGAAATTTACAACAACACTGTCCACTGCTCTACGGGGTATACGCCCTTTTTCCTGATGATGGGCCGACACGGCCAATTGCCAAAGGATTGAACCTTTGTGCTACAGGCACCTTTCAACAATTCTCCTCAGGCTTCTCAAGGTTGGGTGTCAGAGCATCAACGAAGAATTGAGGAAGCCAAGGACATTGTTGAGAAGAAAATGGGTGAAATTCATGAACGCCAGCAGAAAGATTATAATCGACATGCTTCGGCTCAACCCTTGCAGCTTGGAGATAAAGTGTTGCTCAGAAAATTTCCTAGAACCCATAAATTGGACTCTTTGTGGGAAACGGAGCCATACACCATTACTGTGGTTCCTTATCCTGAAACGGACGTGTACGAGATACAAAAAGACGGGTTCGAGCCATAGGTGGTCCACCGAAATAGGATAAAATTGTGCCTGAAAGAAGATATGGTTGGCCCATCTCCTCCTACTCCTCCTGATCCTCCTGCTACTTCTACTCCACCTCCACCAAGGCCAATGAGAGAATATGTGCCAGGAGAAGGAATTCATCCCACTATGGACGTTCCTTTGTTCCCATCTAAGCAGCCTACCTTGTATTGGGGTATACCGTTCCCAGCTCCGTCCAGCCAGCCGCCACTGGTTGCACCACCCAGTCAGTTGCCAGTAGCTGTTGCTCCCTGTCAACCACCATTGGTTACTACACCCAACATCAGTCCTGCTCCAGTGACTGCTCCAGATATTGATGTCACTACTCCACCTGTCTTAAGAGAACCCCTCAGTTCAACCGAAGATGTTGCTTCTGTTTCCAGCCCT
Source organism: Hyla sarda (assembly GCF_029499605.1). Classification (NCBI taxonomy): domain Eukaryota; kingdom Metazoa; phylum Chordata; class Amphibia; order Anura; family Hylidae; genus Hyla; species Hyla sarda. Next base: position 165,590,006 of record NC_079195.1, on the reverse strand, counting down.
CCAGCTGGTCCCTCGGGGACTGAAGTTCTTGAAGAATCCTTAAGTGAAGGAACTCTTGATGACTCGGAGGTGGTGTTGCGGCGGTCTCAAAGGACTACACAGGGCAAACTACCCATAGGTACCAGGACTCACATTTAGTACCTGCACACATAGTACCTTTGATAACCCACTTCAATGCTCTGCCAATCACTTTTCAGTATCCTAGATTACTACCTCAAGTTTCTCTAGTACATACATCAAAATAAATATCTCACTTAAGAAAACACAGGAATTGTAGCATATTGATACCCAATTCCTGCCACTGTTAGGTACACTTCTTCTCTTTCATTGCGTGTGTGAGATGCTCTGCCTGGCCAGTAGGTGCTCTTGCTAATACAGAATTAAACACGTAATTCTAAGAATAACCTAGTTAGGTTGTTTTGAAAGTGCTCTAGGGGTAAGTAGCATGTAGCCGATAGACCCTAGCAGCCATCCTTACTGTGACCTAGCTTCCGGCTAGCCAGTATAACCTTATGTGTACTTACAGGTAACTTATTGTTGGCAAAGAAATAAAATGTGTGAGATAATAAAATTGTCTAGTCAGCTTGACGCTAAAGGTATATAGAGCTGAACTAATGTCTAGATAGTCTCATGTATAGAGAGTTATATTAATGTTCCGTTTAGCCTCCAAGAATGTGTAGGGAGCTACTAAAATGTCTTAGGAGCTATCAACTATATGTCAGATAGCTGCCTAATTGTCTAGTAAGCTTAGAATGTATAGCAAGCTTAAGGAAAATATCTAAGAAGCTAGAAACTAAAGGATAGATAGCTTTGTGTCTAGATAGCACCAATGTCTAGATAGATTTCTATTGTCTAGTCCAGATACTAGTAAGAGTATCAGAGAGTGTAAATGTGTTTAATGTTTGCTTAGAATGTATAGCAAAGTTATAGATCATCCTGTCCTAGTCCTAGTCCCTCTGTCTTATGGGACAGGTGTCGAGGTCGACTTATCTTAACTAAGGGGGTTTGTGGTGTCCCGGTACCGTATCCTATCCGGTACTTGCATGTGTGGGTCCCCTTAGCCAGAGTCCCTAGGACATCGGGGTCCCCATTGTCTAGTTCACCCCTGGTCACCTCTCATCCAGATAGTTATTGCGCTAATAGTTTACTTAGGAAGCATGTAAATATGATATCAATGTCTATAAATAGTTAATTACCTGTCTATAGCGTAGCAGGACCTGCGGGTCACGTGGTCAAGTGAACTCTATGGTATTTGTGCTTAAGGACCTTTGGAGGTCCCTGTGACATATACTACCCATCACACTGTGTAACAGTGAATGACGAATGTTCGGACCAATCAGATTCACCCCGCCCCTGTCCATATAAAGGAGCGGTGGCCATTGTTCTCTCTCTTGTTCCCGGGCTGTCAAACGAGCAGGAGATCTGCGCAGCTGTCTATCGCAGTGAGTTAGCCCCGAGCCTTGCGGCAAAGGCTGATATATTCAGGATTGCGAGTGTATCAATCCCTAAGCACTCTGCAGGATCACCGGACCTTATCTATCCCCTAAATCCGGACGGATCTGCAATAATTACCCTAAATTCAGAGACTTTAATTTCATTCATGGTCTACAACAATTGTCAGTCATTGAGATATATAGAGACTGTTTGCCTGAGACTGTTCTTGTTCATTGGATGTACCGCAAGCATCTAAGTAAAGTTCTTCAAGTTAAAGTTCAACTACTTTGTGGATCTTCAGTCATTTTATTACATGCACCTATCGTTACTGGGAAGGGCGGCGATAGGCCGGAGAATTACCTCAGCATACTAGCCCTCAGCCTGGCATCACGAACTATAGGGTTAACATTAACCCCTCATTTACCGAAACAATACCTCACTACCAACACCCCCCCAAGGGCTACCACATATATATATACAGTGTGTGGCAGTGTTTTATTCAGAGGGGACAGTGTGTGGCAGTATTATATTCAGGGCCACAGTGCGTGGCAGTATCATATTCAGAGGTTACAGTATGTGGCAGTATTATATTCAGAGGTTACAGTGTGTGGTAGTATTATATTCAGAGGCATAGTATGTGGCAGTATTATATTTAGGGGCACAGTGTGTGGCAGTATTATATTCAAGGGCACAGTGTGTGGCAGTATTATATTTAGGGGCACAGTGTGTGGCAGTATTATATTTAAAGGATAAGTCTCATGCTCAAAAACTTATTGCCTATCCAAAGTATGGTGGCCTAGTATGGGAGATGCTACCCCGTGCTCCTGTTGTCCTGTCAGGCAGCCTCCTTCAGTGTCCCCAAGGCCCCCTGCACTTGTTTCCCCATTGTAAATATGTTTTACCATGTAAAGTGTTATAAAATGTAATGTTGCTTTAAGAGTTATACCATCAGATATGTCATGTGATTGTTACCCAGGAGGTACAAGTGACCAGGTGATCCCCAGAGTGACCTATGGGCTCCCTGCTGCTAGTCTCCCCCATATAAGCCCTGGGTGGAGCTCGTTTCTCTCTCTCCGAGCTCTGCTCTTCTGTTAAGCTGAGGTCCAGTGCAGTCGTGCCTAGTGTGTGTGTCCAGTGTTGGAGGCCTCAAAGTCCAGTCCTGCAGCCACCATTAATTCAAGTAAGCTAAAGTCACATCTTTACGAGTAAAGTCAAGTAAGTCCTTGTCATCTGTCAAGTCAGTGTGGTCTGCATTCAATTGTCCAGTCCTACTACAAGTCCCAGCAAGCCCTTAAGGTCTCTGCATCACTGGTCACCTCCTTGGGCCCTTGCTGAACTGTATAGACTTTACCAACTGTCTACCCTCAGTAAAGCTACTGTTGTCCGGGGTTATAGGCTGAACCACGCCCTGGCGTCACAAATACCAGATGTTAATGCCATCTGCCCCTAGGGTAACAACATCTGTCCTGCACCACGCACCCTGCCATCACAAAAGGATAAGGAATTAGTTTTAGATTGCGTGGGGTCCGAGCGCTGGGGCCCCCCACAATCTCCTGTTTGGGGACCCCGTGCGCTAGCACAGGAGCGCGTCACGACTCCAGAAGAGGAGACCACCATGCCCCCTCCAAATAGTTCTATGGGAGCACCGTTTGGCAATCTTTGGCTCTCCCATAGAACTATATGGAGGGGACGTGGGTCGTGACATGCTCCTGTGCTAGCGCACGGGGGCTCCAAACACGAGATTGCGGGGGGCCCCAGCGGTCGGACCCCATGCAATCTATAACTTGTCCCCTATCCTTCAAATATGGGATACATTTTTGAGCATGAGACTTGTCCTTTAAGGGCACAATGTGTGGCAGTATTATATTTAGGGGCACAGTGTGTGGAAGTATTATATTTAGGGGCGCAGTGTGTGGCAGTATTATATTCAGGGGCACAGTGTGTGGCAGTATTATATTTAGGGGCACAGTGTGTGGCAGTATTATATTTAAAGGATAAGTCTCATGCTCAAAAACGTATCGCCTATCCAAAGTGTGGTGGCCCAGTACAGGAGGTGTTACCCCATGCTCCTGTTGTCCTGTCAGGCAGCCTCCTTCAGTGTCCCCAAGGCCCCCTGCTCTTGTTTCCCCATTGTAAATATGTTTTACCATGTAAAGTGTTATAAAATGTAATGTTGCTTTAAGAGTTATACCATCAGATATCTCATGTGATTGTTACCCAGGAGGTACAAGTGACCAGGTGATCCCCAGAGTGACCTATGGGCTCCCTGCTAGTCTCCCCCATATAAGCCCTGGGTGGAGCTTGTTTCTCTCTCTTTGAGCTCTGCTCTTCTGCTAAGTTGAGGGCACAATGTGTGGCAGTATTATATTTAGGGGCGCAGTGTGTGGCAGTATTATATTCAGGGGCACAGTGTGTAGCCGTATTATCTTAATTATTGTTTTCATATAAAGGATCAGAATCCATCTGGACCTTATGTTCTGCAGAGAGAAATTTTTGCTTAAAGAAGTCACTGCGGTGTGTACCAGCTGAATTAGATAAGAAAAGACAACAGAGAAGACATCAATAATTGTGAGTCACTTGTCATCAGTTCATGTAGTCACTTGTAAGTTCTACATTAATGATAAGTGAAACTACAACTTCCAGCATACCCTATCCATGGCTTAGATCATACTGGGAGCTGTCATTAACATGGTAAAAAATGCTTTCTTAGCACTTTACCCTTATGTGACAATTGGAACAGTATATTTGATTAAAATACTGAAAATAATTTTCTGTGAGGGGGAGGGTGACACCATTTTCTACCGCACTGGGTGACACCAACCCTTGCAATGCCACTGGGTTTTTGTCTTCCTCTGGATCAAAAAGGTAGGGTGTTATGTTAACCTTGATGGACTCATCTTTTTTTAACCTTACAAACTGTGTTACTTTGTTTTTAGATCCTAGCAATACCCCTGATTTGTACAGTAGTTTGGTGAGAGAGGAGAAGGTATAGCTTTTAACAAAACCATTAGAGTAATAGGTTACATCACATTGGAGATAAATCAATTATGTAATACATTAGGGTCTTCATAAAATGAGGTTGAAAATAAAAGTTGTTTCATTATGTAAAATAAAACCACGAAAACGTGTACACAAAATGCTCCCAATATTAAAACAGTAGGGTTTTAGGATGAACTCGACTAGGCTCTTGTCTATGGATTGACAACTGTTCCAACTACCGTATTTTTCGCCCCATAGGACGCACCGGCATATAAGACGATCAATTTTAAAGGTTCAAAATAAGAAAAAAAAGATTCTGAACCCAACAGTGATCTTCAACCTGCCGACCTCCAGATGTTGCAAAACTACAACTCCCAGCATGCCCGGACAGCCAACAGCTGTCCGAGCATGCTGGGAGTTGTAGTTTTGCAACATCTGGAGGTCCGCAGGTTGAAGACCACTGGTATAGGAGGTAATACTCACGTGTCCCCGCCGCTCCGGACCCGTCACCGCTGCCCTGGATGTCGCTCCCTCGCTGTCACCGCATCCCCGTGGTGTCCCCGGGATCCATGCTCTCCGTCACCGTCATCATGTCGCTACGCACGCCGCTCCTTTTGGATGATGGCACGGCATGCACGACGACGTGATGACGTCGAAGGAGAGCGCCGGCCATTCAGGGGATCCCGGCACGGAGCAGACACCGAGGAGGCAGGTAAGGCCCCTCCCGGTGTCGTGTAAGCTGTTCGGGATGCCGCGATTTCCCCGTGGCGGTCCCGAACAGCCCGACTGAGCAGCCGGGTTAGTGTTATTTTCACTTCAGACGCGGCGGTCAGCTTTGATCACCGCGTCTGAAGGGTTAATACAGGGCATCACCGCCATCGGTGATGTCCTGTATTAGCCGCGGGTCCCGGCCGTTGATGGCAGCAGGTATTCGCCGTATAAGACGCACCAACTTTTCCCCCCCAAAGAAAAAGTGCGTCTTATACGGCAAAAAATACGGCAATTCCAAGATTCCTTTCAGACCCAAGTCTATAAAAACTTCCCCCTAGAGGCTTTTTAAATGTATTATATCGTGAATTTAAGTGCATAAAATAGCATGGTAAGCTAGGATGAATCTATATGCATATATTTGGCAAGAGCCTTCTGTCAAAATGATTCTGCAGAGGAGTTTCAGCATATCAGTTTGTTATTTATGGAAAATGCTGTTTTGCTTCCCTTCTTACTATAGCTTGTAATATAAGTAACAGAATAGCAACATATTACTTTACCTAATGAATTGCATAATTAAAGGTCACATCCTTTTTCCCCTCTCCTTTCAGAAATTCTTGGTGGGAGTAACTCTTTGCTGGATAGAGTATGTGACGGTGCAGAGATGGTGTGAAGGAATGGTATATGCTGTCATGCGTATGTAGGTGAATAAGCTATGCATACTAGTAGGTGGAGCATGAATGTGACTATGTGGTTCATTTTGCTGTGTTCAGTTTAAAGGGAACCTGTCTCAGGCATTTTTATGTTTAAACTACTGCTATGCTGCTGTTGGGTGCTTAAATGGTATTTCAGTCCACGCCAGTCCTATAAATGGCCGATTCATATTTAGTAGAAAGCTATTTTTAAATATATAATATAATTCTCTTTACTGTGCCATGCTGTTTGTAGATATCATACTATAGGACTAATTCTACCTATTCACACTCCTTCTTGACTGATCAGCATCTTTCTTTACTTCTTAGGGAAAAATTGATCAGCAGAGTGCATATGTTTAGATCTGGCGGTAATTTGGGAATGCTCAAGACCCACCTCAGTGACTCTAGGTTTGCTGTCTGCTTGTATATTTGGAATGCGACAATAAAATAATTGTTCATATATAGGACTGGTGTTTCTAAAATCTGTTTAAATGCCTCACAGCATTTTGACAGTGGTTCTTTTGGGGGCTTCCATTTCTACGCAGTGCATTTTTAAGTAAAAATGACATGTCACCTACATTTTTTTAGTTCCATATGATTAAAATGATAGGGATTTGTATTGATTTTGTTTTATTTTATTAGTTTTAGAAAATTATGAATTGTGTATGAAGATGAATATGCTTAAAACTGTCCTCTTCTGACCCTTATAACTTTTTTTTGTATACAGGGCTATCTGAGGGCTAATTTTTTGCATTGTGATATATAGTATTTATTAATATCATTCTTGTTGTGGTGGGTCTTTTTGATTGCTTATTATTATTATTTTTTTTAATGATATATGAAGTGACCAAAAATATGCAATTCTGGACTTTGTTTTTTTTACATGTACACCATTGACCAAACGGTTTAACCCCTTAAGGACTTAGCCCTTTTTCACCTTAAGGACTCGGCCATTTTTTGCAATTCGGACCACTGTCATTTTAAACATTAATAACTCTGGGATGCTTTTAGTTATCATTCTGATTCCGAGATTGTTTTTTCGTGACATATTCTACTTTAACATAGTGGTAAATTTTTGTGGTAACTTGCATCCTTTCTTGGTGAAAAATCCCCACATTTGATGAAAAAATGTAAAATTTAGCATTTTTCTAACTTTGAAGCTCTCTGCTTGTAAGGAAAATGGATATTCAAAATAAAAAAAAAATTTGTTCACATACACAATATGTCTACTTTATGTTTGCATCATAAAATGTATGAGTTTTTACTTTAGGAAGACACCAGAGGGCTTCAAAGTTCAGCAGCAATTTTCACATTTTTCACAAAATTTTCAAACTCACTATTTTTCAGTGACCAGTTCAGTTTTGAAGTGGATTTGAAGGGTCTTCATATTAGAAATATCCCACAAATGACCCCATTATAAAAACTGCACACCCTAAAGTATTCAAAATGACATTCAGTCAGTGTTTTAACCCATTAGGTGTTTCACAGGAATAGCAGCAAAGTGAAGGAGAAAATTCACAATCTTCATTTTTTACACTCGCATGTTCTTGCAGACCAAATTTTTGAATTTTTGCAAGGAGTAAAAAGGAGAAAATTTTTGCTTGTATTTGAAACCCAATTCTCGAGTAAGGACATACCTCATATGTCTATGTAAAGTGTTCGGCCCCAAAAATTTGAAACCCAATTCCTCCCGAATCAGAAAAGTGCTCTGCTGGCGCACTACAGGTCTCTGAAGAGAAGGAGTCACATTTGGCTTTTTGAAAGCAAATTTTGCTCTGGGGGCATGCCACATTTAGGAAGCCCCTATGGTGCCAGAACAGCAGGAAAAAAAAACACATTGCATACTATTTTGGAAACTAGACCCCTCGGGGAACGTAACAAGGGGTTAAGTGAACCTTTATACCCCACAGGTGTTTCACGACTTTTGCATATGTAAAAAAAATGTTTACATTTTTTGAAAAGGGTAAAAGCAGAAAATACACAATTTCTCCCGAGTACGGCGATACCCCATATGTGACCCTAAACTGTTGCCTTGAAATACAACAGGGCTCCAAAGTGAGAGCGCCATGCGCATTTGAGGCCTAAATGAGGGACTTGCATAGGGGTGGACATAGGGGTATTGTACGCCAGTGATTCCCAAACAGGGTGCCTCAAGCTGTTGTAAAACTCTCAGCATGCCTGGACAGTCAGTGGCTGTCTGGTAATACTGGGAGTAGTTGTTTTGCAACAGCTGGAGGCTCCGTTTTGGAAACAGTGGCATACCAGACGTTTTTCATTTTTATTGGGGTATATTGGGGTTTATCGCTGTATAGGGGTATGTGTATATGTAATGTTTTTTACTTTTTATTTTATTTTGTGTTAGTGTAGTGTAGTGTTTTTAGGGTACACACACGTGCGGGGGTTCACAGTAGTTTCTCGCTGGCAGTTTCAGCTGCGGCAGAAAATTTGCCGCAGCTCAAACTTGCAGTCGGATACTTACTGTAAACCTCCGCCCATGTGAGTGTACCCTGTACGTTCACATTGGGGAGGGGGAGGGGGCATGCCCTTTTTGCATGCTGGGAGCTGTTGCTAAGCAACAGCAGGAGGCTGTCACTCATCTCCAACTGCTGATCCACGCCACCGCTGCAGGTCAGTCCCTCGCCGCCGCCGCTCTTGGGGCCCCGATCCCAACATTGACGCCGGGGATCGGGGTCCCCAGCTGCCGGGGTCCTCTTCCCGCACCCGATCACGTCCTCCAGAAGAGGGGCGGATAGGGTTGCGGGAGTGACACCCGCAGCAGGTGCCCTGCTGGCTATGGCTGTTTGGGGCCATCAGAGATGGCCCCGAACAGCCTGTAATTCCGGGTCACCGGGTCACTGGAGACCCGATTGACCCAGAATCCGCCGCAGATCGCTGGGCTGAATTGTCATCATGACCCCGCTGGGCGATATGCCGCTAAGCCTGCTGAACGATTTCAGCAGGCATCGGGCACCGGCTCCCCTCCAGGACAGGGAGGGGAAGTGGTATTAAATAGTGTTTGGTGGAATTACATTGATTGGGCCAGGCATCAATTAGTGGTGCACTGGCCCTTTAAATTTCATAGAGCCGGCGCGCGCGCCCTAGAGAGCGGGGCCGCGTGCGCCTGGACAGAGCTGAAGCAGGACGGGGCCGGTGAGTGGATCGGGATGCGACCCGTGGGCGGGCACATCCCGCCACACGAATCGCATCCCCGCCAGGGACATTAGAGCAGCGCTCCCGGACAGCAGGACTGCCCGGGGCGCTGCAGGCAGAAGGACGCCGCGAGCGCTCCGGGGAGGAACGGGGACCCGGAGCATCGGCGTTACAGGGGTTAATTCACATTTATTATTTTTCCTTTTTTTAATCCTCATAGGGAACTATTACATGCATGGCTAACTGGAGCATAAGAGCACCGAGCAAGGATATGCTGCAGTTTTGTTGCAGTGGTCCCAATAAGCCCTCTGAGCTAGCCATGATTAGTTTTATTTCGTTTTAAATATTGCAATCAACATTGATCACTATGTCTAAAGGGTTAATGCTGATTATCAGCACGATCGGCGTTTGTCACTGGTTCTGGTTCTTGATAGCAACCGGGACCCACCAGGTATGAAGCGCGCTCTGCTCCTGATTATGCTTCATTCAGCGGGAGCCAGCAATGTACGTCCATTGTCGTCAAGGGGTTATACTCAAAGAGGGAGATCTATCAAACCTGTCCAGAGGAAAAGTTGCTGAGTTGCTCATAGCAACCAATCAGATCACTTCTTTCATTTTTGAAAAGGCCTCTGAAAAATTAAAGAAGCAATCTGATTGATTGCTATGGGCAACTCAACAACTTTTCATCTAGACAGGTTTTGATAAATCTCCCCAAAGTGTGTGTGTGTTTGTGTGTATGTGTCTGCGTGTATAAATGTATGTTTTAGCATAACTTCCAAATGGCTGTATTAAGTTTGATGAAATTTGTACGCGTTACTTATTTGTCAACTTAAAGATTAGAGATGAACCAGGCGTGTCCGGTGAAACTGGTCTCCCTCCAAACTTTGGGGTGACAGTGCTTGCCGGAATTTTAACATGTTAACGACCATGGACGTATATACACGTCCAGGCAGGATGCATGTTCCCGCACCAGGATGAGTATACATGTCCATGGTTCTCATGGGTGCTGCCCAGTGTACCCATGAGATCGCGGCAGGGACCCGGCTGTAACACACAGCCGGGACCCTGCCGCACCGCCAGGAACGAAGTAAACCTTGGGTCTGCAGTTTAACCCTTACAGCCATGGTCAGAAGGAAGGGAGCTCCCTTTGTCTTCCCTGCAGCACCCCGCAGCGTGATTGCGGAGTGCTATGTGTGATCCCCGGCGGGCGGGGGCCTGCTGCACTGCCGGGACCGAAGTAAACTTCGGTCCCGGCAGTTTAACCCTTATGACTGCAAGATGTAAGGAGTTTTGACAGAGGGAGGGGGCTCCCTCTGTCTCTCTCCTGTAGCACCCCGCAACGATTGCAGGGTGCTGCTTTTTACCTGGGCAGCCAGGGGTCTTTACAAGGTCATTGCCTGTCAGGACGTGTCATATAACTGCAATGCTTTGGAATACTAAGTATTCCAAAGCATTAAAAAAAAAGTGTAAAAAAAATAATATAAAATAAATAAAAGTGTAAAAAAAAAGTGTAAAAAAATTTAAAAAAATATCTAAAAAAAAGTGTAAAAAAATTAAATAAAAAGTACATTTATTAAATAAATATAATGAAAAATAAAAATGCATAATGTGTAGGATCACGCAGCGCACATCCGCAGCATATTACATACTGCGGATGCCCGCCAGCAGTCACAATAATGAGCTCCCTGCTGCGGCTGGGTAGCTTTGTGTGTCCACTCATAGCAGCGGATTTCCCGCCGGCAGTCATGAGCGGATTCAGCAGCAATGATCTCGCCCTTGTGAATGCCTGGGGCATCCGCGGTGTGAAATATGCTGCGGATGCGCTCTATGTGACCCTACACAGCATCCCGTTCATACTGTGTTTCAGCAGTATGTTAGAGGTATTAGACATGTGCACAACCAAAAATTTTGTTTTGTTTTGGGTTTTTTTCGGATTAAAATTTTTTCGATTCTGTTAAACCTTCGGGATACAGTAAATCATTTTATTCTGTTTTCGGATGCATTCGTATATATTTTTTTCGGGTTATATTCGGAAACTGTTCGGCTTTCGGATGAATTCGTTGTTTCGGATCTATTCGTTATACATGTCGTAAGTTTTATTTTAGTTTTCGGACGATTTCGTTATTCGTTTTTATGGTTATTGGAGATGGAGGTTCCTTTTTTAGTAAAATTTGATAGGGTACCATTAAAAAACTAAAATAAAAAAGATTCAGTAGTGAAGGAAAATTTTTTATCTAATTTATCTTTTTTATAAAAAATGTTTTATTAATTTTTAAACAGGGATCAATTTATCAATCAACAAGCCCAGTGACATATATATTCGCCATGAGTGGGTGCTTATTCCTACAACATGACGGATATATCCATCAGGAACTTTACCTGTCACAGACAGCTGCACAATATTGCTAGCCGAGCAAGGACCGATCAGAGTAGTCCCTGGTCCAGCCAATGCACTTGTAGGGGTGCGGTATTGTTCTGACAGCTCCGATCCTGTGCAGGCATGGGGTGGGGTCTATAATTCATATAATGATGCCCTGAAAGCCAAAGGGGGCTCCTCTCCTTCTTGGTCCTACCAGGTGGTCAGGCAACCAGATATGGCCTAAGTAAAGGTACTGCCCAGCCTGGGACGAACAGCATAATAAAATAAAGGGGTGCATTTCCTCCATTTCAAAAGAAACTTACCAAAATGATGTCTCACAAATAAAGAATTTGGGGGGGAAAAAGCTAATTGCAATTTTTTCCACTGACTTTGAAATAATTCTAGCCACACAATAAGGGCTCAACATACTCACTTTTGCCCTAGGTGAATACTTTAGGGGGCATTGTTTCGAAAATGGGGTCACTTCTGGGGGTGCATTATTGTTCTGACAGCTAGAAAGTGCGGCCTATAATTTGCATAATGATATCCTGAAAGCCAAATGTTGCTCCTCTCATTTTGGGTCCCACCATGTGGCCATGCAACCAAATATGGCCTAAGCGGGGGTATTACCGAACACGGGACGAACAGCGTAATAAAATATGGGGCGCATTTCCTACTTTTCAGATGCAATGTACAAAAAATATGTCCCACAAATAATGCATTTGTGAAAAGAAAAAGAAAATTTACATTTTTCCACTGACTTTGAAACCATTCCAGCCACACAAAAAGGAATCAAAGTACTCACTTTTGGTCTAGGTGAATACTTTTGGGGGTGTAGTTTCCAAAATGGGGTCCCTTTTGGGGGTTCTGTATGGTTCTGGGCTGGCAGCTAAAACCCTTTGCAGGCATGAAGAGCGGCCTATAATCGATTCGGCATAAAATGATGCCCTGAAAGCCAAATGGCGCTCCTCTCTTCTGGTCCTACTACGCGGCCAAGGAACCAAATATGGCCTAAGCGGAGGTATTTCCAAACATGGGTCGAGAAGCTCAATAAAATATAGGGTGCATTTCTTTCAATATCAGAAGCGATGTACAAAAAATATGTCCCACAAATGATGCATTTGGGAAAAGAAGCTAATTTCGAATTTCTTACACTGACATTGCAATAATTCCTGTCAAAAAACTATGGTGTTAAAATACTCACTGTACCCCAAAGCGAATACCTTGAGGGGTCTAGTTTACAAAATGGGGTAATTGGGGGGGGGGGTTCCTATGTTCTGCCACCTTCAAATTTCTGCAGACCTTGCATGGCACATAAAAAAGATGTACTTTTCAAATGTTAAAGATGTTCAAAATTTCAAGTTATATTGTTAGGCTTCTAATTTATTTAAAATGTTAATTAAAAACAAAGGAAATGCTTTCAAAATAAAGTAGACATCTGAAAGTATAAGTTTCATAAACTATTTGGTCAGAAAGTATAAATATATGCAACCTATTAGTGTTAAAATAGCAAAAAAAATGTATATTTTTAAATTTCTTGATTTTTTTCCCTTGTAAAAAAAAACTACAAATTATATCAGCTTACTTTTACTATGTACATGATGGACAACTTGTGACAAAAAAAACAATGTCAGAATTATCGTGATTGGCAAAAAGTTACCAGAGTTATGCTCTAATAAAATCACACATCCCTGATTTGAAAAAACAGGCCCAGTCTTTCAGGGGCATATAGGTTTACTTGTATTGGTGAATTCAGGTGGAAAACAGACATGGCGCACATCTACAATCTTGTATAATGATCTGATTGCTTCTCAGCATAATATCAAAAACTAACAGGTTGTTAGTATACATTTTTGATCAAAAAGTACAAGCCCACTCGCCACGTCAAGGCCACCTATTCAGAGTGGGTCCCTAACGTCCCTAGCATAAAATGGCGCAGCACTGGGCGGCGACCACCACCGCCGCGACACCAGCGTCCACGGGGGGGAACGACCCACTGGCAGAGCGGCCCCAATGCCACTCAAACCAGTCTATGGGCCGCACCCTCCCCGCAGACACAGCGCCACGGCAGCAACGGACGCCGCCCTGCACCACACCAGTGTGAACAAGGTGCAATGGCTCACTTACCATGCTCTCCCAGTCAGACTGGGAGGCTACTAGGAATGAAATGGCCCTTATGTAGCTAATTACTACCTATATAGGGTTGGGCTGAGGGGGTGAGGAAGAGTGCTGCACATGTTCAAACAAAAAAAAAGGGGGAAGATAGAAATCACAGTGTGAATTCAGGTAGAAAACAGACATGGCGCACATCTACAATCTTGTATAATGATCTGATTGCTTCTCAGCATAATATCAAAAACTAACAGGTTGTTAGTATACATTTTTGATCAAAAAGTACAAGCCCACTCGCCACGTCAAGGCCACCTATTCAGAGTGGGTCCCTAACATCCCTAGCATAAAATGGCGCAGCACTGGGCGGCGACCACCACCGCCGCGACACCAGCGTCCACGGGGGGGAACGACCCACTGGCAGAGCGGCCCCAATGCCACTCAAACCAGTCTATGGGCCGCACCCTCCCCTGCAGACACAGCGCCACGGCAGCAACGGACGCCGCCCTGCACCACACCAGTGTGAACAAGGTGCAATGGCTCACTTGCCATGCTCTCCCAGTCAGACTGGGAGGCTACTAGGAATTAAATGGCCCTTATGTAGCTAATTACTACCTATATAGGGTTGGGCTGAGGGGGTGGGGAAGAGTGCTGCACATGTTCAAAAAAAAAAAAAAGGGGAAGATAGAAATCACAGTGTGAATTCAGGTAGAAAACAGACATGGCGCACATCTACAATCTTGTATAATGATCTGATTGCTTCTCAGCATAATATCAAAAACTAACAGGTTGTAAGTATACATTTTTGATCAAAATTTTTTTTTTCTTTTTTGAACATGTACTGCACTCTTCCCCACCCCCTCAGCCCAACCCTATATAGGTAGTAATTAGCTACATTAGCAAGTGAGCCATTACACCTTGTTCACACTGGTGTGGTGCTGGGCGGCGTCCGTCGCTGCCGTGGCGCTGTGTCTGCGGGCGGGTGCGGCCCATAGACTGGTTTGAGTGGCATTGGGGCCGCTCTGCCAGTGGGTCGTTCCCCCCCGTGGACGCTGGTGTTGCGGCGGTGGTGGTCGCCACCCAGCGCTGCGCCATTTTATGCTAGGGACGTTGGGGACCCACTCTGAATGGGTGGCCTTGACGTGGCGAGTGGGCTTGTACTTTTTGATCAAAAATGTATACTAACAACCTGTTAGTTTTTGATATTATGCTGAGAAGCAATTAGATCATTGTGCAAGATTGTAGATGTGCGCCATGTCTGTTTTCTACCTGAATTCACACTGTGATTTCTATCTTCCCCCCCCTTTTTTTTTTTTTGAATATGTGCTGCACTCTTCCCCACCCCCTCAGCCCAACCCTATATAAGTAGTAATTAGCTACATAAGGGTCATTTAATTCCTAGTAGCCTCCCAGTCTGACTGGGAGAGCATGGCAAGTGAGCCATTACACCTTGTTCACACTGGTGTGGTGCTGGGCGGCGTCCGTCGCTGCCGTGGCGCTGTGTCTGCGGGCGGGTGCGGCCCATAGACTGGTTTGAGTGGCATTGGGGCCGCTCTGCCAGTGAGTCGTTCCCCCCCGTGGACGCTGGTGTTGCGGCGGTGGTGGTCGCCGCCCAGCGCTGCGCCATTTTATGCTAGGGACGTTGGGGACCCACTCTGAATGGGTGGCCTTGACGTGGCGAGTGGGCTTGTACTTTTTGATCAAAAATGTATACTAACAACCTGTTAGTTTTTGATATTATGCTGAGAAGCAATTAGATCATTGTGCAATATTGTAGATGTGCGCCATGTCTGTTTTCTACCTGAATTTACTTGTATTGGTCCTTAACCCCTTAAGGACTCAGCCCATTTTGGGCTTAAAGGAGTACTCTAGTGCAGAGTATTCCTGCTCTGTCCTGCCCGGGCTGCAAAATAAATGAAAATGAACCATCACTCACCTCCCTGGGTTCCCGTGGAGCGCCACTACAGCTGTTCGGTCCTCCGGTGCATCTCCTTCATACTTCCGGGTGTAACGAAGCGTCACATGGCACTCAGCCTATCGCCGGCCGAGGCTGAACATCGCGGCGGCCGGCTATAGGTTGAGCGCCATGTGACGCTTCGTTACACCCGGAAGTATGAAGAGGATGGACCGGAGGACCGATCAGCTGTAGTGGCGCTCTGCGGTAACCCAGGGAGGTGAGTGATGGTTCATTTTCATTTATTTTGCAGCCCGGGCAGAACGGAGAGGGAATACTCTGCACTAGAGTACTCCTTTAAGGACTCATTTAATTTTTACGTTTTAATTTTTTCCTCCGTGCCTTCTAAAAATCATAACTCTATTATATTTTCATCCACAGACTAGTATGGGGGCTTGTTTTTTGCGCGACCAGTTTTACGCGACATAACTCATTATATCATAAAATGTATGGCGCAACCAAAAAACACAATTTTTGTGGGGAAATTAAAAAGAAAAACGCAATTTTGCTAATTTGGAAGGTTTCGTTTTCACGCCGTACAATTTATGGTAAAAATGACATGTGTTCTTTATTCTGAGGGTCAATACGATTAAAATGATTTTATTTTTCGGTATAAGCGGCGGTATGAGGGCTCATTTTTTTGCGCCATGATCTGTACTTTTTTTTTATACCACATTTGCATATAAAAAACTTTTAATACATTTTTTATAATTTTTTTTTTAATAAAATGTATTAAGAAAGTAGCAATTTTTGCCTTTTTTTTTTTGTTCACGCCGTTCACCGTACAGGATCATTAACATTTTATTTTAATCGGAAATTTACGCACGCGGCGATACCAAATATGTCTATAAAATTAATTTTTTACGCTTTTGGGGGTAAAATAGGAAAAAACGGACGTTTAACTTTTTTATTGGGGGAGTGGATTTTTCACTTTTTTTTTACTTTTACTTTTACATTTTTTTTTACACTTTAATAGTCCCCATAGGGGACTATTCATAGCAATACCATGATTGCTAATACTGATCTGTTCTATGTATAGGACATAGAACAGATCAGTGTTATCGGTCATCTTCTGTTCTGGTCTGCTCGATCTCAGACCAGAGCAGGAGACGACGGGAACTGGAAGGAGGAAGGTGAGGGGACCTCCGTGCGGCGTTCTGAATGATCGGATCCCCGCAGCAGCGCTGCGGGCGATCCAATCATTCATTCAAATCGCGCACTGCCGCAGATGCCGGGATCTGTATTGATCCCGGCACCTGAGGGGTTATTGGCGGACGCCATTCCCCTGTGTATAAACAGAAGGCACAATCCTTAAGCCACAATCCTGATTTTCAGCCAGAAGCCTGATCCTAACACTAACATTTGCAATGCACAAATTCTATAGGGGCTCTACAATTATCCACAGCAAAAAAAAAGTGATCCTTCCCAGCTTCTGTGTGTGGGCTCACCATAGGGAGTCCTCCTGTGCATTACTACACAAGCCTAATTGCTGACTACAAAGTCCAGCAAACCTTTGTCAAGGCTAATAGAAAAAAAAAGACCAAAACAAATACTAAACAAAGCAAAGCTGTTCTGCAGCAGACCTGTCTGCTAGCAATATTCACGCAAAGCACCCTTAACGCAGCATAGCGCCTTCACCCACATAGTAGCAAACTAAAGAGCCTGTGCAAGTAAAACGCATCAGCCTGATAAAGACACTGTACATGTATTTTCCCTGTTCAATGAAACACCCATTATGTCATCCTAGTTGTGTCATAGCAGAAAAGCAATAAACGCCTTCCAGACACACGCATTTGCCCTGTTAGTACACTTTTCCTGCATAGTAGTGGTTTACTAAAAACACATATCTTCATAGTTGTGTCATAGCAAAATATGAAAGTGTAGGCCCTTTAACCCCTTAAGCCAATTTTCACTGTAGGACCCGGCCATTTTTTGCACATCTGACCACTGTCATTTTAAGCATTAATAACTCTGGGATGCCTTTACCTTTCATTCTGATTCCGAGAATGTTTTTTGTGACATATTGTTATTTATGTTAGTGGTAAAATTTTGTTGATACTTGCATCATTTCTTGGTGAAAGATTCAAAAATTTGATGAAATTGCAGCTCTCTGCTTATAAGGAAAATGGATATTCCAAATAAATGATATATTGATTCACATATACAATATGTCTACTTTATGCCTGCATCATAAAGTTGACATGTTTTTACTTTTGGAAGACATCAGAGGGCTTCAAAGTATAGCAGCAATTTTCCAATTTTTCACAAAATGTTCCAAATCGAAATTTTTCAAAGACCAGTTCAGTTTTGAAGTGGATTTGAAGGGCCTTCTTATTAGAAATACCCAATAAATGACCCCATTATAAAAACTGCACCCCTCAAAGTATTCAAAATGACATTCAAAAGGTTTGTTAACCCTTTACTTGTTTCACAGGAATAGCAGCAAATTGAAGGAGAAAATTCAAAATCTTCATTTTTTTTACACTGGCATGTTCTTGTAGGCCCAGTTTTTGAATTTTTACAAGGGGTAAAAGGAGAGAAATCTTCCTAAAATGTGTAACCCATAACCTCATATGTGTATGTCACGGGTTCAGCGGATGCACTTGAGGGCTCAGAAGGGAAGGAGAGACAGTGGGATTTTGGAGAGTGAATTTTTCTGAAATGGTTTTTGGGGGACATGTCACATTTAAAAAGCCCCTAGGGTGCCAGAACAGCAGAAAAAAACACATGGCATACTATTTTGGAAACTACACCCCTCAAGGAACGTAACAAGGGGTACAGTGAGCCTTAACACCCAACAGGTGTTTGACGACTTTTCGTTAAATTTGTGTAAATTGTTTTTTTTTCACTAAAATGCTGGTTTTCCCCCAAATTTTACATTTTTACAAGGAGTAATAGGAGAAAATGCAGCCCAAAATTTGTAACCCCATGTCTTCTGAGTATGCAAATACCTCATGTGTGGACATCAAGTGCACTGCAGGTGCACTACAATGTTCAGAAGAGAAGGAGTCACATTTGGCTTTTGGAAAGCAAATTTTGCTGAAATGGTTTTTATTTTTTGGGGAGGGGGGGCATGTTCCATTTAGGAAGCCCCTATAGTGCCAGGACAGCAAAAAAAAAATACATGGCATACTATTTTGGAAACTGCACCCCTCAAGGAACGTAACAAGAGCTACAGTGAGCCTTAACACCCCACAGGTGTTTGACAACTTTTTGTTAAAGTTGGATGTGTAAATGACATTTTTTTTTCACTAAAATGCAGTTTTTTCCCCAAATTTTACACTTTTACAAGGGGTAATAGGTGAAAATGCTCCCCAAAATTTGTAACTCCATCTCTTCTGAGAATGGAAATACCCCATATGTGGACGTCAAGTGCACTGCGGGCGCACTACAATGCTCAGAAGGGAAGGAGTCACATTTGCAAATTTTGCTGAAATGGGGGTGGGGGGGAATATCACATTTAGGAAGCCTCTATGGTGCCAGAACAGCAAAAAATAAACACATGGCATACTATTTTGGAAACTACACCCATCAAGGAACGTAACAAGGGGTACAGTGAGCCTTAACACCGCACAAGTGTTTGACAACTTTGTTTGTTTTTACAGCATTCACAGTGTGGGATAAATAACCTTATTGTTTTCTATTGTATAGGTTTGGGAGTTTTTTCTGGGGGGTGATAATATAGGGTTTTATTGGGAAAGGGGCATTTATTTATTTATTTTTACACTTTATTCATTTATTGAAAAACCTTTTATTTTTATATTTTCACTTTTTTACATCTGTATTGTTGCACAGTATAACTGTCAGCATGAACTGACATGCATCCTGTGTGATCCAGCCTATGTCTGGACCTCATAGGCTGCTGAACTAGGCAGAGAGGAGGCCACCAGCCGGCTTCCTGCTGCCGTGGCAACCAATTGGTGAACCCCCCCCCCCAATCCCATAGATATATGCTGTGATCAGGACTGATCACGGCATTTATCTCGGTCTTGATAGCTACGGCATTGTGATTGACAGCTGGGTCCCACTAGCGCATTTCAATGCATCACGCTGAGCAGGATATCGCCAGGACGTATGCATACATCCAGTTGCATTAACATGTAGGCAACTGACATGCCCCCTCCCATAGACTTGCATTGAGGGGGCAGGGCGTGACATCACACGGGGTTGGATTCGTGATGTCATGATACTCCGGCTCCGTGGCCGTTACTCTTCACACTCAGAGCCTCCAGCACTGTGGAGAGCTCACAAAGGTGGGTGCGGAATGACAGATTGCGGGGGTCCCCAGTGACCCCCTTTGGATGGGGGATAAGATGTATTATGGCTTTAAACAAACTTATAGTTCCACTGTTCCCTGGATATTTAAACCCATTTAGGCCCAAGCTGTATATGGTATACACATTACTTATTACTGCACTGGGAGAGGATGTGACCACAGTTGTCACGCCTCCTCCCATAGACATGAATGGAGGGGGCATGATGTCATGACCACGGCTGCCCGAAGCTGGCGATCTGAACATAAAAGTTCAGAACACTTGGGGGGGGGGGGGGCAGGTCGGAGATCACGAGGGGTCCAAGTGGCCGGACCCCTGCGATCAGACATCTTATCCCCTGTCCTTTCAATAGGGGGTAAGATGTCTAAGGCGGAGAACACCTTTAAGGACAACATAGGCTGTTTCCTTAAGGAGTTAAGTTTTATCTACCCTGGATTGCACACAGTACTTCACTATGACCCAACAGTGTAAAAAATAAAAATGATGACATGATACTCGCAATCTTAGTGAGAGTGGCATTCTTTGTTGGTGAGGTAATCCTCTGCCCATCCAAGCACGGCACTACTCTCACCACCTGCTAATGTATATTTTATCAATGTACAGTTATTATAAAAGCTTACAACACAGGGAAGGCAAAACTCTGTTTGTGCCACACACAGTGCTTCATCCTGAACCACCAATCGATGATACAATAAGGTGATTTTCATTGTAGCTGTGTAGTGTTTTTCATGTTTCTTCATGGTTGTCAAAGGATTCATGCTACCATCTAACCTTTTCCTAGGTGTCAAAGCTCTGGATGCCATTACCCTATTGCAAGAGACCAATTTGGTGTCAGACCATTAAAGGCATCTGACTGAAGCCAAATAAGTTGTAGATGCATGCATGGAAAAAGCTTAGCGCAAGCAAGAAGCTGCCTGTAAATTGCATGCCAAGGCTTGATCTCTTCAGACAGGTAACAAGGTTTGGCTGAAAAAGAACCACTGTGCTGACAAGCTTGACATCAAATAGAAGACAGAGCCGTATATCATCTAGGTCATCCCATTCCCAGAGAGTGACATCTATACGAATGCAAGAGAAGGTAAACCCTGTCTCAAGAAGATGTTTCAGTAGAGCCAGAGACTTCAGAGCCACCATCGGCTGAAGAGGAGACGACATCTAGGTAATCACACCCAGTAAAAGATCCACTGTTATGAGATTCTATAGAGCTTGGTCTCACAATAGGTATGGTCAATTCGGAGACTGAGCAGAAGGCTCAGTCTCATAATGCTAAGTTACGAGCGACATAAGTGGGAAAAAACTGTGTATTTTTAAGATATTTAAACACTAGTTTAATTTAGAAAAATTACTATTGTGCACAGTGCTACACTGTAGTCATTTTCTTTTATAAAACTTTTTAGTTACACTTCAAAGAACTGGATTTGCCTATTGCTTTATCTTAACAAAACTTTTGAATTGCCCTTTATTGCATTGTGTAATCAATTATTTGTATTTTCCATCAGAAAACATCACAGGTAATGAATGAACAATTCTCTAGTGATGAACAAAAAGTCATATCCATCAGAGAGGATATATATATATATATATATATATATATATATATATATATATAAAAGATACAATGTAATTTTTTTCCTTTTTTTAAATAACAACAGAAGTCAATACCAAACTCAAAAAAAAATACAAAAAATAAAAAAGAACCAAAAATAGCAAAAATGTAACAATCTTTATTAGAAAATTCCTAAAATCTATGTCAATGAAATACTATAAAATCAGTAAACATAAAGAGTCAGGAGTCTCTAAAAGAGGCTCTACTAAGGGTCAATACCCCAAATTCACCCGAAGCGTTTCCCCGTAACTCTAATATAGGGGTTTCTTAATATTCACCAGATATAAAGTGGAGGTAGTAAAATATCATAGATTATTCCATTCTATAAGGCAGACATACAAATAAAGCAAAAGTGTAGCATGTGGCAGACAGAGATACAATACATCAAACACGGATGAACAATTTTCTTATGATGGAAGTTTCCAGAAGCAAATTGCCATTGGACAGACCCTTGAAGCTTGATGAATATCCTCAAGGAGTGATCCTTGTTCCTAAAATAGGAGAATAAACAAAAGACAGCAGAAGCAAGCAAGAAAAGGCACATCATGGAGTAAAAGTAAAGCACATATAAAGCACATATAGCCAGCCACATTCATGAATGGAATAATCCCACTATGTACCTTTAGATAGAGCAATGGTACATCAGAGTTTTCACACACAGGATAGACCAGGTATATATATATATTATCCATCTTTTCATTCATAATGGCCCCCACAGGTTAAAAGATTCATATGTAGATTAGAAAAATTATTAACTATCCATATGTGCTCAAAGATACGTATTAGATCATCTAAGTGTTTAACATAATTTACCTCCACATGTATGTTCACCTGTCAGGCCTCAAACAGATAATACTAAGACTGCTGGAAACTTCAAATAGCTCACATAAAAGGGTCCTATTATGATATGCTCACACCTAAAGCAAGGACACCCCAAGTGTCATGCTAAAGAAGGGATAAGTAATGAACAAGCTCAAACAAGAATGCTGTGCATGTATTAACCAACTAAATAAAGCATGCAAAGGAGAGTCGCTCATTGACTTCATCCTGTGGATCCATTCCGCCTCTTTCTGTAAAATTTTCTTATCCCATTTGCCTCCTCTAAGGGATCGACAAACTACTTCCATTACACAGAACATCATATCCTTAACATTACCTCCATGTTTCTCAATGACATTCTGTGCTAGGGGGTTATCCCTCCTGTTCTCTATATCACAAATGTGTTCCCTAACTCTCCTTTTTGAAAGATCTCTTAGTCTTTCCTACATATTGCATAGGGCATGTGCATGTGCAGAGATACACTACCCCCTCAGTTTTGCAGTTCGCAAAATCCCGTATCCCGTAAACCTTCTTAGTTACTACACTCGAGAAGGTTTTGGTCTGTGACACAGATGCACATGCCCTACACCTACCGCAACAGAAAATGCCCAAAGGTCGTCTGTCCAGCCAAGTACCTTCTCTCTTTGCCCCCTGAAAATGGCTGCGTACTAGCCTGTCTCTTAGTGACCCACCCTTTCTAAAAGTGATAGAAGGGTGCACAGGTAATACATCAATAAGATCCTTATCATTGAGCAGTATGGGCCATAGTGAACATACATGTGGAGGTAAATTATGTTAAACACTTAATGATCTAATACACTTCTTTGAGCATGTATTTATAGTTAATCATTTTTCTAATCTACATCTACATATGAATCTTTTAGCCAGTGGGGGCCATTATGAAAGTAAAGATGGATAATATCACCTTATCTACCTGGTCATCCTGTATGTGAAAACTCTGATGTACCATTGTTCTATCTAAAGGTACCTATTGTGATTATTCCATTCATGAATGTGGCTGGCTATATGTGCTTTATATGTGCTTTACTTGTACTTCTTGATGTGTCTTTTCTTGCTTGCTTCTGCTGTCTTTTGTTTATTCTCCTATTTTACGAACAAGGATCACTCCTTGAGGATATTCATCAAGCTTTAAGGGTCTGTCCAATGGCAATTTGCTTCTGGGAACTTCCATCATAAGAAAATTGTTCATCCGTGTTTGATGTATTGTATCTCTGTCTGCCACATGCTATACTTTTGCTTTATTTGTATGTCTGCCTTATAGAATGGAATAATCTATGGTATTTTACTACCTCCACTTTATATCTGGTACATATTAAGAAACCCCTGATGAACCCTAGTTGTATTAGAGTTACGGGGAAACGCGTCAGGTGAATTTTGGGCATTGACCCTTAGGAGAGCCTCTTTTTGAGACTCCTGACTCTGTATGTTTACTGATTTTATAGTTATTATTGTCATAGATTTTAGGAATTTTCTAATAAAGATTGTTACATTTTAGCTATTTTTGGTTGCTCTTGGTTGTGAAACTAGCTAAATTGGATGAGATAGTCCAGCTTTTTCAGTGATTGGCAAACTCCCAAAAAAAAAAAAAACTCCCATTGCTTACCCTGAAAACAACTATACAACTATGATTTGATCCAATCCTACAAAACAGAAAGCCAACTGGGGATTTTAGATTTTGTGATCTTATGTATACGTGTTAAACTGAGGTCCATTACTTCTGTACACATAGCTATAATAACCATCAAGGTGGAATATATTTATTATAGTAATTTTGCCTGCCCAGGAAATGAGGGGATGAAAGTATTGTTCCAGCAATATGGGAGAGTAGAGGATGGTCATTATATTTAAAAAGATTGGCATTAGGTGGTGCTTTTCCCAAAAAAGTATTTAGATTTCCATGAATATGGATATTTAAAATATTTCCATATGGGACTCTAACATTTTTTACATGGTGGTATTCACTTTATAATAAGAGGATACAGCATAAGTCATGAAGAGATGAACATGTGGAATGCCCCCCTGTAGGTAGTTTTTCACAGTTGCTAGATACCCCCCTGTAGGTAGTTTCCCCAGTTGCTAGGTGCCCTCTGTAGGGGCCCCCTGGCCAAGATTAAATAATAATAATAAATAAAACATCTTCTCTGCTCTTCAGGCACATTCATCTTTTGCATACCCTGCTTCCCATGTCTGTTTGGTGGCCTAATTCTACATATGTCCAAAGCTACCGTATAATAGCTTTTCCCCTGGTAACATATAAATGTTAGAAAGCAAACTCTGCAAAGACAGTTGAGGGTTAATGAGAAATGGCATATACATGCCACACTAAGGAAGTAAATTGCAGAAGAAGACGTGAAAGGTTTAAAATAGGAAATTTAGAATTACAGTCTTATGCAGCTTAAACGTTAAAGTAGCTGATGCAAGTGATTTTATACAAGTATCAATTTTAGCTGAAAACGGCTATGAAGGGTGGAAAAACTATTTGCTTATGCCCCCTGATGGCTCAAGAGAGAGAAAGCAAACCAAAATACATCTTTCTAGAAGACAGACATTGTAGAAATGTTCCTTGTACATTCACACATTCTAAGAGATTACATTGACTTTATTAGAGTCTGCTGTAGGGAAACTCGCTGTAGACCTGCCCATGTGAACATACCCTTAGGGTGCGTTCACATGCTAGTAAACCCGCTGGGAAACCCGCTGCGAGTTACGCTACCATTCATTTGAATGGGTCCGCAGACAGTCTGCAAA
Source organism: Hyla sarda (assembly GCF_029499605.1). Classification (NCBI taxonomy): domain Eukaryota; kingdom Metazoa; phylum Chordata; class Amphibia; order Anura; family Hylidae; genus Hyla; species Hyla sarda. Next base: position 165,565,150 of record NC_079195.1, on the reverse strand, counting down.
TTTGACACCATTGCGGACTGTCTGTGGACCCATTTAAATCAATGGTAGCGTAACTCACAGCAGGATTCCCGCAGCGGGAAACCCGCTGCTAGTAATATCGTTTCAAGGCTCCCTTAAAGCGAATGTCACCCTGTCAGCCCTGTTTAATGCTAAGAGCTGCAGACACCATTTTATAGCTGTTGGGCTATGTTCACACTCCAGAATTTCTCCATTGAATTCCACATGAAAATTCTGCATAAATGTTATAACCAATACACTTCAATGGATTCTGCAATCCCATTCACACAGCAGAACTTCTGCTGCAGAATTTCCTCTTCAGGAATTCCATTGAAGTTAATGGGCAATTAATTTCTGCGGAATTTACTGCCGAATTTTCATGCAGAAATTCTGCTGTGCAAACATGGCCTTAGGGTATACAAGGAAGCTGTACCTTTCCTGGAGCTGACTGTGATTTCCAAATTTAAAGCTCTGTACAGGCGAAACTCGAAAAATTCAAATATCGTGCAAAGTTCATTTATTTCAGTAATGCAACTTAAAAGGGGAAACTAATATATGAGAGAGACTCATTACATGCAAAGCAATATAGGTCAAGCTGTGGTTTGTCATAATTGTGATGATTATGGCTTATAGCTCATGAAAACCCCAAAGCCCCCCCAATTACTATGATTTGGGGAGCAATGTCATCTGCTGGTGTTTGTCCACTGTGCTTCTGTGGTGGCCCAGTACAGAAGGTGCCCTTCTGTACCCCTGCCATTCCTATCGGGCAGGTTCAGTCAATGTCCTTTGGCCCCACACTCCTCAGAACTTTCTCCACCATATCAAAATATGTATGGGTGTATTCAATGTTATATAATTTATTAATATGTTATTGTGCCTTTAAATTTCTGTTACTAAGGACCTTTGTTGTCAAGGGGAGGAATGCAAGGGGAACAGGTGACCTATCTTGGCAATGGGATCTCAAAATTGCTACCAGACCTAGCTGGTAGGAGCTAGCCTAGTGAGGACTTGAGGAGTCTGTGTGATCCAGAGGGAGGCCTGAGGCCTAATCCAGTCAGCATGCTTCTACTTAACCCCTGCACCTGTAGTGAAAGTCAAAGCTGCAAGGTAGGACCTAAACCAGTGGGGATTCTAGTCCAGTCCAAGCAAGTCAGTCAAGTCTGTTATTAAGCCTGGCTGCATCAGTCAAGTCAATAGCAACTATTAGTCCCAGAAATCCGATAAGCTTCCTGAAGTTCACCCTGAATGTACCCAGTGCTGAGCTGTAAAGACTGTAACACCATGTCTGCCTCAGTAAAGAGCCATTGTTCCGTAACCTTGTGTCGGAGTGATGATTTGCCCCGTGCCTGGCCCAGGAATCAGCGGCTATACCTCGGGTGGTGAATTAGCTAAGCCATACCCTGGCGTCACGATCACAAAGGGTTAATAACATCTGCCCTTCCATACCCGTCACCACACTTCATTAAGTCCAGGGTCAATGCATCCGTCTACCAGGAGATTTTGGAGCACTTAATGCTTCTTTTCCTATTAATGAAATACAATGAACTTTTGCACGATATTCTAATCTTACGAGTTTCATCTGTACATCAGTCAAGGAGGGACAGTGATGTGAAAGAATTAGGAGGTATACTACATAGAAACATAGAATGTGTCAGCAGATAAGAACCATTTGGCCCATCTAGTCTGCACAATAATCTGAATCCTATCAATAGTCCCTGGCCCTATCTTATATGAAGTATAGCTTTATGCTTATCCCATGCATGTTTAAACTCCTTCACTGTATTTTCAGTGACCACTTCTGAAGGAAGGCTATTCCATGCCTCCACTACTCAGTAAAGTAATATCAGCGATATCACTAATGACGATATAAAACAATATTGGTCCCAGTACAGATCCCTGAGGTACCCCACTGGTAACTACAACCCTTTTTGTCTGTCACTCAGCCACTGCCTAATCCACTCAACAATATGGGAGTCCGAACTCAATGACTGTAGTTTATTGATAAGTCTTCTATGTGGGACAGTGTCAAAAGCCTTACTAAAATCTAGATATGTGATGTCTACTGCCCCTCCGCTATCTATTATTTTAGTCACCCAGTGGAAAACACAGAATCTACAGTACTTTTTTGTGGCATCTATTTTCTTAGTTTGTGAATTTTTTTTTCCATATTTTCATGCTTACAAAAATGCATCTGCAAATCTGTGTTGCATTTTTTCTATGTTGTGTGGTGTTTTTTATTTTCTTTAAGACAAATCCTCGAATCAATCAATGGTTAAATGACTTGTAAAGGGAAAAGCACCAGTAAAACATAAAAAGTCATACAGTTACTAAGTCACACCAGTATATAAGGAGGAAATATTATCACTACACATATTACCACCATACTGTTACTGACCAAATCGTGGATACTGAGACCAATATTAATAATAATACCATGACCACATATTACCACCACCACATAATGAATAATATCACTACACTCCTACTGAATGAAAACCACTCTACAAAGGCCAAAATTCCCCCTTACAGTTACCATATAATGGTAGATACCAGCGCTACATAGGCCATAAAGCAAGTCATTACAATTAGTTATACCCAGTGACTCCCAGGTAATACTTTCTCTACGTGACTCACAGGTTAGGGTGCATTCACATTACGATTTTGCTATATGGTTCCCGTACATGGTTTTGTATTTGAAAACCGTGTACAACCATATAGCAAACCATATACATTAACCTCCTATACAAAAACCTACACAACTAGATGTATCCTGTTGTGTACGTTTTTCTACTTTTGTGCATTTTTTTGCCATGCATAAAACCATAGGCAACCATGGTTTTGTGTCCGGTTGGGTCCTGTTTTTCTGCTAACAAAAGGTTTTGTGTCCTTTATGAAAACCGTACATATGGGTTTCATAACATTGTACTAAATGGAAACCGTATTGAACACACAATTGAATACAGTTTTGTCAGTTTTTGAGGAATACGTTTTCCAAAACAAAAATGTATTTAAAATAGTATGGCAAAACCATTATGTGAATGTAGCCTAAAATTTTCTTTTCATGAAGATTTCTCCCGACCATGAATTGTCTGCACAGAATCTGCCACTACTAAATAATTACTCCAGCACTATCCTCACCTCTATAAAAAGTTCCAATTTATAATACTCCACATAGTAATAAAAAAAGGTGTATATAAAAAAGCCTATGCTCCACATAGTAATAGAAAAAGGTATATGAAAAAGCCTATGCTCCACATAGTAATAGAAAATGGTATATGAAAAAGCCTATGCTCCACATAGTAATAGAAAAAGGTATATGAAAAAGCCTATGCTCCACATAGTAATAGAAAAAGGTATATGAAAAAGTCTATGCTCCACATAGTAATAGAAAAAGGTATATATAAAAAAAAAACCTATGTATCATGAAAAAAAAACACAAAATTATTTTGGTAGCACAAGAAATACAAATGTTAGGGCCATTAATCTACCATGTGTGCAAAATCAGTAAAAAGGACTGGAACACTCATCTTTAGAGGGTTAACCTCTTAAGGACATAGGACGTTCTCTAACGTCCCCACTACCTGGGCTTTAATGCCCAAGGACGTTAGAGAACGTCCTGTTGTATTTCCGGTCTCTGCCGCTCGCCGGGCAGAGATCGGAACTGGATGCCTGCTGGAATGCTTCAGCAGGCATCCAGGGCAAACGCTGAGGGGGGCCATGTAGGCCCCCCATGTCGGCGATCGCCGCAAATCGCAAGGGAAATCGCCCTTGCGATCTGCGGCGATACCGGGCTGATCGGGTCTCTGGGACCCGATTGCCCGGTAATTTTGCATGATCCCGGCTGTCACAGACAGCCAGGACCATGCTGAAGACTAGGAGCGAGGTGGCAAGCCTGCCACCTCCTCCGATCCCCTGCGATCCGTCGGTTAACTAACCGACCAATCGCAGGGGGGGTGGTTACTTCCTCCCGCCCTGCCCGGCCCCTTGAAGTCCGGAGAGGACGGGAGGAACACCGGAGGACGCGGCAGGGGACGGGGGAGTGCTGGGGCCCGGCCCCGGTACTTACCTCGTCCCTGAAGGCCCGTATCCCGGCGACGGAGACGGCGGCGGCGACAGGTGAGTTGATCTTCAGCCGCGGTCGGGCCCTTTACAGCAATGCACGTCGCCGTAAAGCGACATGCATTGCTGTAATGGGACCCTGTAAACTACAACTCCCAGCATGCCCAGACAGCCCTTGGCGTCTGGGCATGCTTGGAGTTGCAGTTTTGCAACATCTGGAGGTCCACAGTTTGGAGACCACTGTGCCCTTCCAGATGTTGCAAAACTACACATCCTCAGCATGCCCTTACTGTCCAGGCATGCTGGGAGTTGTAGTTCTGTAACATCTGGCCCTTCAGATGTTGCAGAACTACAACTCCCAGCATGCCTGGACAGTTTTGGCATACTGGGAGTTGTAGTTTTGCAACATCTGGAAGGGCACAGATTGGGAACCACTGTATTAGTGGTTTGCAAACTGTAGTCCTCCAGATGTTGCAAAACTACAACTCAAAGCATGCTGGGAGTTGTAGTTCGGCAACATCTGGCTCTAAAGATGTTGCCAAACTACTACTCCCAGCATGCCTGAGAATGCTGAGAGTTGTGGTTTTGCAACAACTGGAGGCACACTGGTTGGGAAACATTGTCTGTTTCCTAACTCAATGTTTCCCAACCCGTGTGCCTCCAGCTGTTGCAAAACTATAACTACCAGCATGCACTGATAAACTGTGCATGCTGGGAGTTGTAGTTTTGCAACAGCTGGAGGTCCCCCCCCCCCCTGTGAATGTACAAGGTACATTCACATGGGCAGGGGCTTACAGTGAGTATCAGGCTGCAAGTTTGCGATGCAGCAAATTTTGCGCGGCAGCTCAAACTCGCAGCGGGAAACTCGCTGTAATCCCCCGCCCATGTGACTGTACCCTAAAAACACTACACTACACTACCACAAAATAAAATAAAAAGTAAAAAAACACTACATATACACATACCCCTACACAGCCCCCCTCCCCAATAAAAATGAAAAACGTCTGGTACGCCACTGTTTCCAAAATGGAGCCTCCAGCTGTTGCAAAACAACAACTCCCAGTATTGCCGGACAGCCGTTGACTGTCCAAGCATGCTGGGAGTTTTGCAACAGCTGGAGGCACCCTGTTTGGGAATCACTGGCGTAGAATACCCCTATGTCCACCCCTATGCAAATCCCTAATTCAGGCCTCAAATGCGCATGGCGCTCTCACTTTGTAGCCCTGTCGTATTTCAGGGCAACAGTTTAGGGCCACATATGGGGTATCGCCGTACTCGGGAGAAATTGCCTAACAAATTTTGGGGGGCTTTTTCTCCTTTAACCCCTTATGAAAAGGTTAAGTTGGGGTCTACAACAGCATGTTAGTGTAAAAAAATACATTTTTTACACTAACACGCTGGTGTTGCCCTATACTGTTCATTTTGACAAGAGGTAAAAGGGAAAAAAGCCCCCCAACATTTGTAATGCAATTTCTCCCGACTACGGAGATACCCCATAAGTGGACGCAAAGTGCTCTGGGGGCGCACAACAAGGCCCAGAAGGGATAGTCCACCATGTACATTTGAGGTGATTTGCACAGGGGTGGCTGATTGTTACAGCGGTTTTGACAAACGCAAAAAAAAAAAACACATGTGCCCCCATTTTGGAAACTACACCCCTCAAGGAATGTAATGAGGGGTGCAATGAGAATTTAAACCCCACTGGTGTCTGACAGATCTTTGGAACAGTGGGCTGTGCAAATTAAAAATTTTGTACAGCCCACTGTTCCTAAGATCTGACAGACACCAGTGGGGGGGTAAATGCTCACTGTACCCCTTGTTACGTTCCTCAAGGGGTCTAGTTTCCAAAATGGTATGCCATGTGGGGTTTATTTTGCTGTCCTGGCACCATAGGGGCTTCCTAAATGCAACATGCCCCCCAAGCAAAATTTGCTCTCCAAAAGCCAAATATGACTCCTTCTCTTCTGAGCATTGTAGTTCGCCCGTAGTGCACTTCAGGTCCACTTATGGGGTAGCTTCATACTCAGAAGAGATGGGGTTACAAATTTTGGGGGGTCTTTTCTGCTATTAACCCTTGCAAAAATTTGAAATTTGGGGGGAAACACACATTTTAGTGAATTTTTTTATTTTTTTTTTACATATGCAAAAGTCGTGAAACCCCAGTGGGGCATTAAGGCTCACTTTATTCCTTGTTACGTTCCTCAAGGGGTCTAGTTTCCAAAATGGTATGCCATGTGAGGCATGCCATGTGAGGGGCTTCCTAAATGCGACATGCCCCCCGACCAAAATTTGCTCTCCAAAAGCCAAATATGACTCCTTCTCTTCTGAGCATTGTAGTTCGCCCCTAGTGCACTTCAGGTCCACTAATGGGGTAGCTTCATACTCAGAAGAGATGGGGTTACAAATTTTGGGGGGTATTTTCTGCTATTAACCCTTGCAAAAATGTGAAATTTGGGGGGAAACACACATTTTAGTGAAAAAATATATATCTTTTTTTACATATGCAAAAGTCGTGAAACACCTGTTTGGTATTAAGGTTCACTTTACCCCTTTTTACGTTCCCCAATGGGTCTAGTTTCTAAAATGGTATGCCATGTGGGGATTTTTTGCTGTTCTGGTACCATAGGGGCTTCCTAAATGCAACATGCCCCCCAAAAACCATTTCAGAAAAACGTACTCTCCAAAATCCCCTTGTCGCTCCTTCCCTTCTGAGCCATCTAATGCGCCCGCCAAACAATTAACATAGACATATGAGGTATGTGCTTACTCGAGAGAAATTGGGCTACAAATATAAGTATAAATTTTCTCCTTCTACCCCTTGTAAAAATTCAAAAATTGGGTCTACAAGAACATGCGAGTGTAAAAAATGAAGATTGTGAATTTTCTCCTTCACTTTGCTGCTATTCCTGTGAAACACCTAAAGGGTTAAAACGCTGACTGAATGTAATTTTGAATACTTTGGGGGGTGCAGTTTTTATAATGGGGTCATTTGTGGGGTATTTCTAATATGAAGACCCTTCAAATCCACTTCAAACCTGAACTGGTCCCTGAAAAATAGTGAGTTTGAAAATTTTGTGAAAAATTGGAAAATTGCTGCTGAACTTTGAAGCCCTCTGGTGTCTTCCAAAAGTAAAATCACGTCAATTTTATGATGCAAACATAAAGTAGATATATTGTATTTGTGAATAAAAATTTTTTTATTTGGAATATCCATTTCCCTTACAAGCAGAGAGCTTCAAACTTAGAAAAATGCAAAATTTTCAATTTTTTCATAAAATTTTGGAATTTTTCACTAAAAAACGATGCAAGTATCGACAAAATTTTACCAATAACATAAAGTAGAATATGTCACGAAAAAACTATCTCGGAATCAGAATGAAAGGTAAAAGCATCCCAGAGTTATTAATGTTTAAAGGGACAGTGGTCAAATGTTCAAAAAACGCTCCGGTCCTAAGGTGTAAAATGGCCTGGTCCTTAAGGGGTTAAGCAAGATCTGTCCAAGACTTTTTGTCTCATTTTGCATCACATTTTTAGTTTTCACATCTTCTTGTCTTTATGTTTTTCTTGTGATCATATTACCACAGAATTTTTCCTATACTTTTTTTATGTAAAAATGTGCATGCTCCTAATAAAATGATGTATTCAAAGAAAGTTACCATGTCACAATGCCAAAAAGCAGGTAATGACATACAAGCCACTGTGCTATATAACACTTGTTGACATAACTTCCTATGTGTCCTGGAGCGAACACTCTTAGCAGTGCAAGTCACTGAGCCTGTCTCCAAGTTAAATGCCATGGAACTATCCTCCATTGTATTGCTGGGAATTACAGAGTTCCATCTGTCATTCAAAATTGCTGACATGACAGAAACTGTCTGGGTCACTGAGTCAACTGGCACCACAGGTAATAGCTTTTTAATTTGTGGGAATTGCAATTTATTACAACTGGAATGAAATATATACTGAAAGCTACGGGACAATTCCATGATGAAAAGGGAACTCTATTGTAGTACAGTATTAGCTACAGAAGCTTACAGTTAGTTATGGTCATATTGCCAGGTGAAATAATTTATCTTTCATATGTTGTACCTTACAGCTAAAATAATAAATGTATATGCTAATTTCTGTATAGCCATAGACATGTTTTTATAGGTACTCGTCATTGATGTATATATTAGTAATGGAAAAAAGAGCAAGTGTTTGCTCCGTTACTTCTCAGAAGACTTGTAAACATGACCTTAAGCTCTAACATAATCTAGTTAGTGGAGGGGCTGCTTCTGGTTGCAAGATATTTAAAATTATATATTTTTTCAAATTCCTCTTCCTCTGCTGATTTTGTCCCTATTGATGTGGTCTACATTGTGTCTGCAGGGCAAATTTACTCTCCTCCTGGAAATATTTATAGAGGAACCACACTTTTTGGGAGAGCAGATCGCTTTTATCGACAAGCAGAAGAAATGAGGAACAATTTAATTCATTAAATGAGTGACTGATGCAGCTTTGTGTTTTAATAAATGTGGTTTTATAAATATAATCATTTCCATTCATGCCCGTTAGCAAACTCTGTACTGTTTTAAAAGTATATAAAGGAACAGAATTAGGAATGCAAATTTACAGTACATGTTATTTCCTTTACAACAAGCTCTTAAAGGGAATTTCAATAATGTAATAAAATACAATAATGTAATAAAATACAATAAAAATAGAACAACTAACCGATTCAAAAAAAATGTTTATCCGGGAATTTATATATATATATATATATATATATATATATCTCCAAATAGGCAGCAGCACACACGTGTGTGCTGCTGCCTATTTGGATATATCTATGCTGGGATCCCCTTGCCAAGGCTCCGACACAGCTTGCACCATTTACGTATAGCCTCAGTTTTGGTTGTGCTGCTCTTCTGTGAAGTATATATATATATATATATATATATATATATATATATATATACGAGCAGATGGAGCAGCACACTGAAGTTAGTCCGTGGGTGCAGGCTGAGGTTGGACCTTGGTCACAGGTCCCGTCTTAAATATTCAAAGCAGGCACAGCAGCACTCCAATTAGTGAAAAAGTAGTGGCTTTTATTCACCCAAAAATGAACAGCAACGTTTTGGCTTGCTCTCCAAGCCTTTATCAAGCAGTGATAATAACGTAGTAAGCAGTATATATATGGTGGACATCATTACATCACATCCTGTGGGTGTCAGTTAATTAGCATATGTACACAAATACACACAAGATCACAGCAGTAATACTCAAATCACACAATCTCTCTGGAGTACCACTTGCTGCGAAAGTACAGTGCAACACTTCATCATAAGCATACAGTGTAAAAAACGTGTACAGTGTATAAATTAGTGCAGATAAATAAAATCACATAGTAATCTCTACCTCAGAATCGGGTCAGGTCAAAGGTACATCAGATCCCATTATATGTATATTCCAATTGGGGCCAAAACACCAAAAGTATAAGAGACAGATGTATGAACAAAGTAAAACTGAGCTTGGCGTCCCCGCCGGGATACTTCCGGTGCCTCGTTGCGCATGCGCCCAAACTCCGGTCGGAGCATTTAGCCATCTTGAGTATGGGCAGCCAGTGTATCGGAGCTCCTCTCTTGTTTTCTCTGGCATGCGCATGTGTGAGTGTTCTAGCGCTTGCGCACCAGCAGTATAGAAGGTAACAGCGCCATCTTTATTGTTGGAATAACGGGATAAACATAATTCACTGTATATAGTAGCAGTGATGCCTCGCAGCAGACTAATTCGTGCCAGACCTGTGATGGAATGTCAACATATCCTTGGGGACAAACCTCCAGGTACATCACTTCCATCCGTAGTCCCCCCATTTTCGGGAGGGTCAAATCGGTGGGAGGGGCACAGGTCCCTGATTTGGACGCACACTTAGTACAACAGTATTCAGACCAGTGTTGTCTGTTCCAGCGTTATTCCAGCCTTATTAGGATATTCACTACACACATACTGTGAGGCAACTGTATGACACGGATTATAGATAAAGAGAAAAGCAAATTAATAGAAATCAAGTAAAAAAAGAAAAAAGAAAAGTAAAAAAGGAACAAGAAAGAATGAACACAAATAATATCACAAATAATATTAGGTGATGGCTCTTTTGGTTCACTTTGCAGAAGGGGATCTTGTCCATTGCCTGATCCGGTTCTAGAGGGGGACAAAAAAAAAAAACGAAGGAAAATTAATATCAGTAATTACTGTAAAAATCTCAAACATACATCATGTCAGGAAACAGTTTTTTTTACAAGCATTAGGCATTACATATATCCTGCATAATTTTGAAGTCTACATTAAATCCTTCTGGCTTTAGGCTCTGTAATTTAAAAATCCATGATAATTATTTTTTCTTTAAAATGCTTCTGCGGTCCTCCCCCCTCTTTTCAGAGGTGGGACATGATCCACCAGCATGCATTTTAGATCTTTTTCATTATGCCCGGCATCGGCAAAGTGTTTTGGGACTGGGAGGTCCTGTTTATTTTTGCGTATAGTATACCGATGCTGATTCATCCTTGTTTTGAAATCCCATTTGAAATCCCATTTTACTTAACATGCACTAGTGATCACGTTATATATATATATATTGTGGTGTCCTTGCCACAAACTATATGTAGGTGAAACCACTTTAGATTTCAAAACAAGGATGAATTACTGATTTAAATTTTCCTTCGTTTTTTTGTCCCCCTCTAGAACCGGATCAGGCAATGGACAAGATCCCCTTCTGCAAAGTGAACCAAAAGAGCCATCACCTAATATTATTTGTGTTCATTCTTTCTTCTTCCTTTTTTACTTTTCTTTTTTCTTTTTTTCTTTTTTCTTCTTTTACTTGATTTCTATTAATTTGCTTTTCTCTTTATCTATAATCCGTGTCATACAGTTGCCTCACAGTATGTGTGTAGTGAATATCCTAATAAGGCTGGAATAACGTTGGAACAGACAACACTGGTCTGAATACTGTTCTACTAAGTGTGCGTCCAAATCAGGGACCTGTGCCCCTCCCACCGATTTGACCCTCCCGAAAATGGGGGGACTACGGATGGAAGTGATGTACCTGGAGGTTTGTCCCCAAGGATAGGTTGACATTCCATCACAGGTCTGGCACGAATTGGTCCGCTGGGAGGCATCACTGCTACGATGTACAGTGAATTATGTTTATCCCGTTATTCCAACAATAAAGATGGCGCTGTTACCTTCTATACCCCCCCCCCACCTCACAGCGATCGCTCCTATCAGCTAGTCAAATCTGATTAGCTGATGGCAGCATTTCACACATAAAAATCCTAAGTAGCGCGTTGCGTGTGTCCCGATCATGGGGAGCGGGACATACACACACTGCTCTGCTAGGAGACCCCAGTGTCCCTTACCTGTCCCTCTTCCCCTAATGTCCCTTACCCGTCCTGAGCTTCCGGCGCTGTGCCCACCGGCATGCTGCACTTTCACTTTTTTTCTTTGTAAAGGAGCTGTTTAGTTGTACAACAGCTCACCCTAGTCTCCTAAACCTGTTACTGCATGTTTTGTGCACTAGTCACTAGGGTTAGCTGTTGTACAGAATTAAAACATAATTAAAATAAAATAAATAATAAAATATTTATATATATATATATATATATATACATTTATACGTATATATTTATATATGTATACATATATATGTACCCTTTTTTATGACTATTTGGACATTGCTTATACTAGTATGAATGCCTTGATTATGCACCCCCTAGAGAGTACACTTAAGTCTCTCTGTCCCAGGTGTGAGGTCCACTCCCACCCTAGCAACCACTCCAGGGTACATTAGGTTTATCTTGTGAGGGACGTAGAGTGACACAATGCTGCCATGTATTAGATGCCAGGTTGTGCTGGGAGTTGTAGTCCCACGGGACGTTTTGGGTAATGGTGCAACAATGACTTTTTTTGTGAAGTTGAATGTATTACTAGATTGCCTACTGCATGTCCATAGTCAATACAGATTTATCTTTTCATACATTGAGACATAACATCTTGGATATATCTGTAATATCTGCCCGTTTTTTGCCCATCTCTAATATGGCCACAGTACTCAGTAGATCACCAGTGCGCAGTTCCTGTGATCATGTGGCCGCCGCGGTGCACATGACTCTGACGTGGCGCTCTATCGTTGGCCTCCGATCGTCACCTGACTTAGGTCCGACAGCGCGCACTGCCTGTGACAGTATACTGATCCTTATGTACTTGCGCATGCGCAGTATGCGCACGCCATACTCCATTTGGATCTCTCCATTATGGATGGGTGAGTGAAGCTGATTCCGCTTGCCTCTTCCGCTCTGCAATCATGAGTAATTATTCTGCACATGTTTTATGATTATGTCATTAATGTTTTTACACTTTTTTAATATATTTATGTACACGACACTTTCACCATATTAGCCATATGAAAAACTGTACTTGTTATACACTGTCTATATGCACTTTTTAACACTTATGTATGGATTATTGTACACTTTATCTGCAATTGACTGTAATTGTCATTATATTGGATACAATATTTACACCACTACTGGTCACTATTCACTTGTGCTTGAAAAAGGCTTGGGTGGCTGAAACGTAGCTCTCTTTGGAATGGAATAAACTACTTGAAAGTGTGCTGCAGCAAATTTCTTTTGTGTGGATATATATGTATATTATATATGTGTATATATGTATATATATATATATATATATATATACACACACACATATATATTCAAAATGTTATTGTTCCCCCCCCCAAAAAAAATTGATTTTGAACTTTTGTAAAAAATGCGAAAAAATTATCATAATATAAGCCTTCTAATTTCGTTAAAAAAAAGTAAAATAATGTTTAACAAATGATTCCAGCATAAAGTAGACATGTTGTGGATGTGAATTAATAACTAAATTTATTTGGCTTGACTATTTCTCTTACAAGTAGAGAGTTTAAAACATTTTTCAATTTTTCACAATATTTTAGAGGTTTTCACAAAAATCACTTCATGTAACAACAAAAATTTACCACTAATATAAAGTACAATATGTCTCGAAAAAGCAACCTCTGAATCACTTTGCCAGGTAAAAGCAGTTTAAAGTTATTACCACTTAAAGAGACACATGTCAGATTTGAAAAAACGCACTGGGTCACGAAGACCAAAACTAGCTGGGTCATGAAGGGGTTAAAAATAGGGGAAAAAAATATGTAAAACTAAGAAGACAACTTTGCATGGAGGAGCAGTGCACAGCAGCTGTTGCATTTTGCCTGAGAATAAGACTGCTTTAAAAGCAACCTTGATAGAGAGGTGTGCTAGCGCTTGTTGTGTCTGTGCACAATTTTTTAAGTGAGCAAGTTCTAAGTGAGTGACTTGAGATTCAGCGACGTTAGATTCCGGGAGTTTAGAAATGTCACTTATTATTTACGCCTGACCCTAAAAGTAACTGTTTAAGGTTCTGTTATCCCCTTAAAGGGGTATTCCAGGCAAAAACTTTTTTTTATATATCAACTGGCTACAGAAAGTTAAACATATTTGTAAATTACTTCTATTAAAAAATCTTAATCCTTTCAGTACTTATGAGCTTCTGAAGTTAAGGTTGTTCTTTTCTGTCTAAATCCTCTCTGATGACACCTGTCTCGGGAAACGCCCAGTTTAGAAGCAAATCCCCATAGCAAACCTCTTCTAAACTGAGTTTTTCCTGAGACAGGTGTCATCATAGAGGATTTAGACAGAAAAGAGCAACCTTAAAGGGGTATTCCAGGAAAAAACTTTTTTTCATATATCAACTGGCTCCAGAAAGTTAAAAAGATTTGAAAAATACTTCTATTAAAAAATATTAATCCTTTCAGTACTTATGAGCTTCTGAAGTTAAGGTTGTTCTTTTCTGTCTAAGTTCTCTCTGATGACACGGGAAACGACATGTCTCGGGAAACGCCCAGTTTAGAAGAGGTTTGCTATGGGGATTTGCTTCTAAACTGGGCGTTTCCCGAGACACGTGTCATCAGAGAGCACTTAGACAGAAAAGAACAACCCTGACTTCAGAAGCTCATAAGTACTGAAAGGATTAAGATTTTTTAATAGACGTAATTTACAAATCTGTTTAACTTTCTGGAGCCAGTTGATATATATAAAAAAGTTTTTCCTGGATAACCCCTTTAACTTCAGAAGCTCATAAGTACTGAAAGGATTAAGATTTTTTAATAGAAGTAATTTTCAAATCTGTTTAACTTTCTGGAGCCAGTTGATATATATAAAAAAGTTTTTTCCTGGAATACCCCTTTAAGTTTACAATGTCCTTCATGTTTGAAAATGCGGTCCAATGTACACCTTGTGCTATGCATGCATTCCTTGAACAGCCGTCCAGATATACAGCTGTTTTTTTTTCACATTTACAAATGTGATTTTTCCACTATTGTCAAGTTCTTCACTATTTTAAGATACAACATCACCAATCCTGTTGAAACTCACAAAAGGGATCCTTTTTGGAACACTTGGAAAAAGCCTTTGTGTCTTCTGATAATACACTTAGAGATGAGCGAATATCTGAAAAATTTGATTCGGCCTATTCGCCAAATTGTCGGACCGAATTTATTTGTGGTGAATCGCTATTAAAAACAGCTATTTCTGGTCTACAGAGAGGCTCAATAGGGGTGTAGAACACTTTGCCTTGTCCTATCACGCATAGGGAGTGTGCTGTGTTAGTGAAATAATACTGTTATTCAGTATGACATGCAGATTACAGGAATCGCTATTAGAACCACTGCCACAGAGCATCTGGATGTGGCAGATTTCTTATGTAATTTTTATTTTATTTAATTTGAATTTATTTACATTTTTTGATTACCCATTCTGGTGAGCATCGAGCTGGCGGTCCTCTGCGAGATACCACCTGTTCCAGCCCCTTCCTCACAGCGCCCCCCTGACTGTGAAAGTGCGAATGTTTCATTTAATCAGTTATGGTTCATTGTTATCGCTCCAAGCTGTTTCATTGGATTCTTGTGATAATTCCACAGGTAATATGATGTTGACGACCATAGGGCCTCAGTCTTGAAAAGTTTACATCGATTTTTTTAAATTTAAATTTAAGATTTATATTAGATTCCCAAATTTTATGTCCCGGTGTTTACTTTGAACTAATACTATATCACAAAACCCAATCTAACAAGGAGTCACATGGTGGCACAATGCTATAGCCTAGAGGTGGCAGCAGAATGACACAGCCTGGAATTGGTGGCAGCAAGAGGAGACAATAGGGCTTCACAATCCCTAAGATTAAAAGATGAATTTTCAAATTTAAATTTAAGATTTATGGTAGCTAGTGCTACCATACATTTTTTTAGGTAATGTCCCAGGCCCAGTAGCATCAGTATACCATATATAGTGGCTGAATGACACATAGGGCTTCACAATCCCTTAAATTAAAAGAAGAATTTTCAAATTTAACATAGAAACATAGAATGTGTCGGCAGATAAGAACCATTTGGCCCATCTAGTCTGCCCAATAATCTGAATCCTATCAATAGTCCCTGGCCCTATCTTATATGAAGGATAGCCTTATGCTTATCCCATGCATGTTTAAACTCCCTCACTGTATTTGCAGCGACAACTTCTGAAGGAAGGCTATTCCATGAATCTACTACTCTCTCAGTAAAGTAATACTTCCTGATATTACTTTTAAACCTTTGCCCCTCTAATATAAAACTATGTCCTCTTGTGGTAGTTTTTCTTCTTTTAAATATGCTCTCCTCCTTTACCGTGTTGATTCCCTTTATGTATTTAAAAGTGTCTATCATATCACCTCTCTCTTCTTTCTTCCAAGCTATACATGTTAAGGTCCTTTAGGGGCGGCACGCCTTCTTTACCGTGAGGACTGTGAATTTATGGAACGGTCTACCTCAGGAACTGGTCACAGCAGGAACAATTAACAGCTTTAAAGCAGGGTTAGATACATTCCTGGAACAAAATAGCATTAATGCTTATGCAGAATTATAAAACTACATCCCTTTCCCTTATCCCCTTACATCCTTCCCTTCAATCCCCTGGTTGGACTTGATGGACGTATGTCTTTTTTCAACCATACTAACTATGTAACTATGTAACCTTTCCCGTCTTAAGAGGCGCTGCTTTTGGAGGTCATAAATAGGAGAGACACAGGCCAGCACAGGACAAGTAAATTTATTTGCAAAAAGGACCTGCCTTCCTCAGGTCCCTGACCCACGCCAGCGCTGCATCACACAGGATCCTCTCCAGCATCTCTTGCACCCATCACTATGTGAAGAGTGCTGTGTATGTTTGGACCTGAGGAAGGCACTCTGTGTGTGCCGAAACACATTGTCCTTTTTGCAAATAAATTTACTTGTCCTGTGCTGGCCTGTGTCTCTCCTATTTATGACCTCCCCAAGCAGCGCCTCTTAAGACCGTTTTTTGCCTTTTTGTGATTTTCGTGGCCTATAGTTGCTTGATTCCTCCCTACTACCTTTCTTGTGAATGGGCACGACATTTGCTAATTTTCAATCTTCCGGGACAACTCCTGTTACCAGTGAATGGTTAAATAAATCTGTTAACTGTTTTGCTAGCTCACAACTAAGCTCTTTTAATAATTTTGGGTGTATCCCATCAGGCCCCTGTGACTTGTTTGTCTTCACTTTAGATAGCAAACGTAGAACCACTTCCTCTGTAAAGACACATGCATCAAACAATTGATTCTTTTTCCTCCCTAATGGAGGTCCTTTTCCTTCTTTTTCTTCTGTAAAAACTGCACAGAAGTATTCATTAAAGGGGTACTCCGGTGCTTAAACATCTTATCCCCTATTCAAATTATAGGGGGTAAGATGCCTGATCGCGGGAGTCCCGCAGCTGGGGACGCCCGTGATCATGCACGCGGCACCCCGTTTGTAATCAGTCCCCGGAGCGTGTTCGCTCCGGGTCTGATTACGGTGGACCGCAGGGCCGGCGGTGTGTGACGTCATGCCTCCGCCCCCGTGTGCCGTCACGCTCTGCCCCTCAATGCAAGCTTACAGGAGGGGGCGTGATAGCTATCACGCCCCCTCCCGTAGGCTTGCATTGAGGGGCGGAGTGTGACGTCACAAGGGGGCAGAGGCGTGACGTCACACGCCGCCAGCCCTGCGATCGCCGGTAATCATACGCGGAGCGAACACGCTCCGGGGACTGATTACAAACGGGGTGCCATGTGCATGATCCCGGGTGTCCCAAGCTGCGGAACTCCCGCGATCAGGCATCTTATCCCCTATCCTTTGGATAGGGGATAAGATGTGTAAGCACCGTCGTACCCCTTTAAGGCAGTCGGCTAGCCCTTTATTCTCTTCTACATACCTTCCTTCCTTTGTTTTTAATTTAGTCATACCTTGTTTTAATTTCCTTTTTTCATTTATATATCTGAAGAATGTCTTATCCCCTTTTTTCCCAGACTGAGCTAGTTTTTCTTCTGCCTGCGCTTTAGAAGTTCTTATAACTTGCTTGGCCTCTTTCTGCCTAGTCTTGTAGATTTCACTATCTTCATTGCTCTGGGTTGTTTTATAATTACTGAAAGCTAGCTTTAAATTTTTTATGATTTTGGCCACTTCTGCTGAGTACCACAGTGATCTCTTTCTTTTCTTGCTTTTACTGACAAGTCGAATGCAGTTTTCTGTTGCCTTCAATAATGCGTCTTTTCAGTAGTGCCATTTCTCCTGGACTCCATGTAATCCATTCCAGTCTGATAGGGACTCATTTATGACTAATCTCATTTTTGAAAGTCTGTTTTTCTAACATCTAAAACTTTTGTTTTTGGTGATCACTAGATCCCAAGCTTTCGCCTACAATAACACCATATACCAAATCCTCATTTGTGAATACCAAATCCAAAATGGCCTCCCTCCGGGTTGGCTCCTCAACCACTTGTTGAAGAGATAATCCCAGTAGGGAATTTAGAAAATCTGTACTCCTGGCAAAACTAGCTATTTTGGTTTTCCAGTTTATGTCCGGAAGATTGAAGTCTCCTATAATGATAACTTCTCCTTTCATTGTCATTTTAGCTATTTCTTCAACTAGTAGATCATCTAATTCTTTAACTTGGCCAGGTGGTCTATATTTCACACCTGCATGAGTTACTGTCTGATTACCAAACTGCAACGTAACCCACACTGACTCTATGTTTGCTTCACTAACTTGTATTAGGTTAGATTTTATGCTGTCTTTCACATATAGGCCACTCCTCCTCATTTCTTGCCTTCTCTGTCTCTTCTGTAAAAAGAGTATCCTGGTATAGATATGTCCCAGTCATTACTTTCATTAAACCATGTCTCAGTAACAGCCACTAAATCTACATTCTCAGATGCCATTATTGACCCAAGTTCATTGAATGTATTACCTAAACTGTGGGCATTTGTAGACAGGACTCTGAGCTTGTCATTTCTTAACCTCTGTGCTACTGACATGTTCCGGCATTGTTTCGGGGGCAATTGGACTCATGGATTTTCACTCTTTTGCCCCCCCCCCTTCCTAGTTTAAATACTCCTTAGCAAAGTCTTGGAATTGTTCACTGAGTACTTTCGTTCCTTTGAGAGAAAGATGCAAACCATCTTTTTTGTACTGTTTTGTTCCTTTCTATTCCAAGTAGAGCTATCATGAGACACAAAGCCAAATCCTTGCTCTTGACACCATTTACTAAGCCATAAGTTGAACTCCTTATTGCACCTTTGCCTATCATTCTGAATGTTATGCACAGGCAGAACTTCAGAAAATGAAACAGTGGATGCAAAATCCTGTACATCATTACCAAGTGTGATAAAAGATTCCTTCACCTCTGAAACTTAATTGCAAGCCAGGTCAATTGTCCCTAGATGGACAAGAACATACACATCCCCTTTGTAGATTTAAATTGAAGATTTATTGTAGCTAGTGCTACCATAAAATTTTTTAGGTGATGTCCCAGGTCCAGCAGCATCAGTAAACCATATAGTGGCTGAATATAGTGGCCTGGAGCTGGGGGAAGCATGAGGAGGCAATAGGGCTTCACAATCCCTAAGATTAAAAGATTAATTTTCAAATTAAAATTGAAGATTCATGGTAGCTAGTGCTACGATAAAAAAAATTATGGAAATTTCCCAGCCCAGCAGCATCAGTAAACTATATAGTGGCTGAATGGCACAGCCTAGAGGTGGCAGAAGCATGAGGAGATCATATAGTGGCTGAATGGCACAGCCTGGAGGTGGCAGAAACAAGAGGAGACCATATGGTGGCAGAATGAGACAGCCTGGAGGTGGCAGCATCAGGAGTCCTGAAAGTGACCCAGTGACAAAGTGGTACGGTGGGTGGCAATACCAGTACCCTGTGATGAAGGTGGGTGAAAAAAGGTCTGATGCGGAGGAATGTTTGTAACTGGGGAGCAGCGCCTTAAGTCTGTTTGGCACTATCAATATTTGTGAAGTGTTGGTGTGGCACCATGGTCAATCTACTCTGATGAATCTAGCATTGGTGGGTGGAAATCCTGGCTGATCCATGCCTGATTTATCTTCACAAAGGTCAGTCTCTCTACATTTTTTGTGGACAGACGAGTTCTCCTTGGGGTGACTCATCTTAATGACAGTACCCGGTGACGAAGGTGGGTGAAAGAAGGAAAACTTGGCATCAGATGTTTGGCATCAGGCGGGTGGCAGGATCAGAATAGTAGCTGAGGCAGGTAGGCGGAAGAAAACGGTCTTTTTGTCAAAGTGTTGGTGTGCACAAGTAAGTATTGAGGATATGCATTATGTTAAACTTAACTTTTAACATTATTCTTAGGAGAAAATATATGGACCCAACAAAAGGAAAGGTGTGCAAAAAAACTCATGTGCCACCTACACCACCATGTCTTGATGCGATGCAAAGAACTCTAAAAGGTGGAAGGGAACAACGTATGGTCCATTGCAACAGGTTGGGGTAAAAACTTACCCAGTAAAGCCCTACTCTCGCACTATAAATTCCCTTATTGGCTAGTCGTCCTAAAAGGGTGACCCCACACAGGAACCTCTCCCTATTTCCACCTAAAAACACTGCCATTTTTAGTTGGAAATAGGGAGAGGTTCCTGTGTGGGGCTGCCCTTTTTAGAACGGGTAAGACTTGCCAAGAAGGGAATTAATAGTGGGAGAGTAGGGCATTACAGGGGAAGATTTTACCCGAACCTGTTACAATCTTTGCCCCAACCTGTCTTTGCATTGCATCAATACTTGGTGGTGTAGGTGGCACATGGTGTTTTTTGCACACCTTTCCTTTTGTTAGATTTCACTAAAATTTTGGGTCCATATATTTTATCGTAAGAAAAGTTACTTTTTAACTAATGCATATCCTCAATACTTACTTGTGGTCTAATGCAGAGGAATTTCTGTAACTGGGGACCAGCACCTTTAATTATGTTTTTCAGTATCCATGGAAGCACAATGAGAGAGCCTGGAGGTGGTAGCATCAGCATGAAGAGACCATATGGCAGCACAATGAGAGGGCCTGGAGGTGGCAGCATAAGCATGAGGAGACTATAGAGCAGCACAATGAGAGAGCCTGGAAGTGGCAGCATCAGCATGAGGAGACTATAGAGCAGCACAATAAGAGAGCCTGGAGGTGGCAGCATCAACATGAGGAGACCATAGAGCAGCACAATGAGAGAGCCTGGAGGTGGCAGAATCATCATGAGACCATATGGCAGCACAATGACAGAGCCTGGAGGTGGTAGCATTAGCATGAGGAGGCCATAGAGCAGCATGATGAGAGAGTCTGGAGGTGGCACTATCAGCATGAGGAGACCATAGAGCAGCACAATGAGAGAGCCTGGAGGTGGCAGCATCAGCATGAGGAGAACATATAGCAGCACAATGAGAGAGCCTGGAGGTGGCAGCATCAGCTTGAGGAGACCATATGGCAGCACGATGACAGAGCCTGGAGGTGGAAGCAGCAGCATGAGGGCCATGCCAACTGAGGGTTGAGTCTGGGAAACCCGTTGACTGGGGGTGTCGGATGTCACTTGGGATGAAGGGGATGACCGAGTGAACCAATCAATCATGGCTGCTGGGTTGCTGGTTGAGACATGACTGCTAGCTGACACCAGGAGCTCAGACCTTTTGCTGCAACTCCTGCTGCCACACGCCCCTACTCTGCTGTGACCTCTGCCTGCGCCTGATGAATTTAGGCCTCTGCCACTCCTCTGTGCACGTCCTGGCACTTCTTTGCCTGACTTACTTAGTGCGTATTTGAGGGGAGTAAAATACGCTTCACTACGCTTAACCCCTTAAAGACTGAGCCCTTTTTCACCTTAAAGGGGTATTCCATGAAAAAACTTTTTTTTATATATCAACTGGCTCCAGAAAGTTAAACAGATTTGTAAATTACTTCTATTAAAAAATCTTAATCCTTTCAATAATTATCAACTGCTGAAGTTGAGTTGTTGCTTTCTGTCTGGCAACAGTGTGCAGTTCCCGAGACAAGCAGAGATGTCAGCAGAGAGCAGAGAAGAAGAGGTTTGCTATGGGGATTTGCTTCTAAACTGGGCGGTTCCCATCAGAGAGCACTTAGACAGAAAAAAACAGCTCAACTTCAGCAGCTCATAAGTACTGAAAGGATTAAGATTTTTTAATGGAAGTAATTTGCAAATCTGTTTAACTTTCTAGAGCCAGTTGATATATAAAAAAAAGTTTTTTCCTGGATAACCCCTTTAAGGACTGAGCCCTTTTTTGCAATTCTGACCACTGTCACTTTATGCATTAATAACTTTGGGATGCTTTTATCGTTTATTCTGATTCTGAGATTGTTTTTTTTCGTGACATATTCTATTTTAACAAAGCGGTAAATTTTATGTCGTTACTTGCATCCTTTCTTGGTGAAAAATCACAAACTTTCATAAAAATTTTGAAAATGTTGAATTTTTTTAACTTTGAAACTCTCTGCTTGTAAGGAAAATGGAAATTCCAAATAAATTTTATATTGATTCACAAATACTATATGTCTACTTTATGGCATCATAAAATTGACCTATTTTTACTTTTTGAAGAAATTAGAGGGCTTCAAAGTATAGCAGCAATTTTCCAAATTTTCATGAAAATTTCTAAATCTGAATTTTTCAGGGACCAGGTAAGGTTGAACTGGACTTGAGGGGCCTTTCTGTGAGAAATGACCCCATTATAGAAATTACACCCCTCAAAGTTTTCAAAATGACATTCAAAAAGTGTGTTAACCCTTTAGTTCTTTCACAAGAATTGCAGCAAAGTGGAGGAGAAAATCTAAATCTGCATTTTTTACACTAACATGTTCTTGTAGCCCCATTTTTTCATTTTTAAAAGTGGTAAAAGGAGAAAAAGCCCCCAACATTTGTAGCCCAATTTCTCTTGAATACGTAAATACCTCATATGTTGACATAAAGTGCTCTGTGAGCTCACAACATGGCTCAAGAGGGAAAGAGCAACTGTAGGATTTTTGAAAACGAATTTTGCTGTCATGGTTTTTGGGGGCCGTGTTGCATTTAGGAAGCCCCCATGGTGCCAGAACAGCAAAAAAATAAATAAATGGCATACTATTTTGGAAACTTCACCCCTCAAGGAACGTAACAGGGGGTCTAGTGAGCCTTAACACCTCACAGGTGTTTGACGACTTTGCGTTGAAGTTGGATGTGAAAATGGAAAATTTGATTTTTAACACTAAAATTATGGTGTTACCCCAAATTTTTATTCTTCACAAGGAATAATAGGACAAAATAGACCCCACAATTTCTCCTGATTAAGAAAACACCCCATATGTGAACGTTTAGGGCTCTGCTGGCGCACTACAGTGCTCAGAGAAGGAGCAAAATTTGGCTTTTTGATAGAGAATTCTGCTGAAATGGTTTTTGGGGGGGCATGTCCCCAGGGTGCCAAAACAGCAAAAATCCCCCCACATGGCATACTATTTTGGATACTACACCCTTCAAGGAACGTAACAAGGGGTATAGTGAACCATAACATCTTACAGGTGTTTGACGACTTTGCGTTGAAGTTGGACGTGAAAATGGAAAATTAGATTTTTAACACTAAAATGATGGTGTTACTCCAAATTTTTCATTTTCACATTATGTAATAGGAGAAAATGGACCCCACAATTTGAAACCCAATTTCTCCCAGTTAAGAAAATGCCCCATATGTGGAGGTTAAGTGCTCTTCTGGCTCAGTACAGGTCTCAGAACAGAAGGAGCGCCATAGGACTTTTGGAGATTTTGCTGGAATTGAAGTCGGGGTCGTGAGCATTTACAAACCTCCCATGATGCCAGAACAGCAGAAACCCCCCACATGTGACCCCATTTTGGAAACTACACCCCTCACATGTGGGTATTTATTTTTTTGCGTTTATGTCAGAACCACTGTAAAATCAGCCACCACAGTGCAAATCACCAATTTAGGCCTCAAACGTATATAGTGCGCTCTCACTCCTGAGCCTTGTTGTGCATCCACAGAGCATTTTACACCCACATATGGGGTATTTCCGTACTCAAGAGAAATTGCGTTACAAATTTTGTAGGTCTTTTTTTCCTTTTCCTTCTTGTGAAAATTAGTATGGGCCAACACCAGCATGTAATTGCAAATTTATTTATTTTTTTTACACTAACAGGCTGGTGTAGACCCCAACTTTACCTTTTCATAAGGGGTAAAAAGAGAAAAGCCCCCCGAAATTTTTTGGGCAATTTTTCCTGAGTACGGAAATACCCCATATGTGGCTCTATACTGTTGCCTTGAAAGACGACAGGGCTCCGAAGTGAGAGAGCGCCATGCGCATTTGAGGCCTAAATTAGATATTTGCATAGGGACGGACCCGGATGGAAGTGTTAGACTTGCCTCGGATAACAAAATTACCCTACGGCAGTGTTTCCCAAACAGGGCACCTCCAGCTGTTGCAAAACTCCCAGCATGCCTGTACAGTCAATGGCTGTCCGACAATACTGGAAGTTGTTGTTTTGCAACAGCTGGAGGCTGCGTTTTATAAACTGTACAGTACCAGAGGTTTCTCATTTTCTCATTTTTATTGGGGGGGGGGGTAACTGTGTAGGGGTATGTGTATATGTAGTGTTTTACCCTTTATTTTGTGTAGTGTAGTGTTTTTAGGGTACATTCAGACTGTCGGGGGATTACAGCGAGTTTCCTGCTGGGAGTTTGAGCTGCAGCAGAAAGTTTCCTGCATCTCTAACTTGCCGCGAGAGACTAACTGTAAACCCCTGCCTGTGTGAATGTACCCTGTACATTCACATGGGGGGGCAAACCTCCAGCTTAGGGCTGGGCGGTATACCGGTTCATACCGAATACCGACATTTTTGGGCTGCACGATATTAATTTTTCCCATACCGCAATACCGGTTGGGCCCCTCCCCCTCGGGAAGGAATGAATCAGCCCAGCGTTGCGCTGTCCCCACATCGGGTAACTAATCATATGTGACCCGCCAGCGCTGTTCTCCTCCCCCCCCCAATTAATTATCAGCCCAGCGGGGTACTACTCACATATGTCAAGCACTGCCCTCCTCCTCTTTGTTGGGGGCCGCTGGCGCTGGAACTCACTGTACGCCAGTGGTCTCCAACCTGCGGACCTCCAGATGTTGCAAAACTACAACTCCCAGCATGCCCGGACAACCAACGGCTGTTTCCTAACTCAGTGTTTACCAACCAGTGTTCCTCCAGCTGTTGCAAAACTACAACTCCCAGCGTGCATGGTCTGTCAGTGCATGCTGGGAGTTCTAGCCTTGCAACAACTGGAGGCACACTGTTTGGGAAACACTGAGTTAGGAAACAAACAATGTTTCCCAACCAGTGTGCCTCCAGTTGTTCAAAACGACAGCTCCCAGCATGCCCAAACTGCCAATGGGCATGCTGGAAGTTTTAGTTTTGCAACATCTGGAAGAGCACAGTTTGGAGACCACTATACAGTGGTGCCCAAACGGTAGCGCTCCAGATGTTGCAAAACTACAGCTCCAAGCATGCCCAGACCGTCTCAGCATGCTGGGAGTTGTAGTTTTGCAACATCTGGACGTCTATAGCTTAGAGACCACTGTATAGTGGTCTCCAAACTGTGCTCTTCCAGATGTTGCAAAACTACAACTCCCAGCATGCTGAGACTGTCCAGGCATGCTGGGAGTTGTAGTACTGCAACATCTGAAGGGACAGATGTTACGGAACTACAACTCCCAGCATGCCTGGGCAGTCTGGGCATGCTGAGAGTTGCAGTTTTGCAACATCTGGAGGGCTACCGTTTGGGCACCACTGTATAATGGTCTTCAAACTTTGGCCCTACAGATGTTGCAAACCTACAACTCCCAGCATGCCCAGAGAGCCATTGGCTGTCTGGGCATGCTGGGAGTTGCATTTTGGCAACCCCTAGAACGCAGCAGTAAAGATCGCTATACGGCTACCTTCTTTGCTGCTCCGCGCCGTCGCCTCCCTACCTCCACCGCTGATCTCCGCTAATGCCACAGATGATCGTCTGTCCCCGCCGCAAGTCCCCAGGTACCGGCCGCCATCTTCTCCCCCCACTCTGCCCGACATCCAGGGGCGGGCAGAGCAGGGGGTTTCCATGGTAACCCCCCGCCTTCAACTGCCATTGGTCAGTAGTCATTACTGACTAATGGCAGGGGATAGGAGGGGGTGGCATCACTGCTACCCCACTCTTATCCCTTAGGATGATCAGGGCTGTCACTGACAGCTCCGATCATCCCTATTTTACGGGTGAGCGGTTCATCAGAGACCCGATCAGCCCGGAATCGCCGCAAATGGCTTATCTGAATTGATCGTCGATTTGCGGTGATCGCCGACTTGGGGAGTCTCAGGACCCCCTCAGGCATTTGCATGGGATGCCTGCTGAATAATTTCAGCAGGCATCCCTGTCCGGTCCTTGACCAGCTAGTGGTGGGGACCGAAATTCCCACAGGCGTATCCATACGCCCTTAGTCCTTAAGGACTATAAAACGGGGTCGTACGGATACGCCCGCCATCCTTAAGGGGCTAAAACAGTATTTGTCTGGAACAGCAGCATGTGTGTACTTTTGGCTGGCCTTTCACAGTAGCTAGGCCCTTGAGAGTTTAACAGGTACAAAAGAGTACACCACTTAGATGTAGGTATGTGGTGTGCACTTATGAGGGGAGAAAAATGCGTAACAATATGCTTAAAAAGGATTTGAGTAAAACACCAGCCGGTGATTACTTTTTTCTGGCCTTTCACAGTATCTAGGCCCTTGTCAGATTAACAGGTACAAAATAGTACACTACTTAGATGTAGGTATGTGGTATGCGCTTATGAGGGCAGAAAAATGTGCTACAGTACGCTTAAAAAAGTATTGGAGTAAAACACCAGCCTGTTATTGCTTTTGCCTGGCCTTTCACAGTATCCAAACCCTTGACAAATTAACATGTACAAAATATTACACTATTTAGATGTATGTATGTGGTATGCACTTATGAGGGGAGGACAATGCTCTACAGTACGCTTAAAAAAAAAGTATTGGAGTAAAACACCAACTGTTGATTACTTTTGCCTGGACTTTCACCGTATCTAGGACCTTGACAGACTAACAGGTACAAAATAGTACACTACTTAGATGTAGGTATGTGGTATGCACTCATGAGGATAAGACAATGCGCTACAGTACGCTTAAAAAAAAGTATTGGAGTAAAATATCAGCCGGCGATTACTTTTGCCTGGCCTTTCACAGTATCCAGACCCTTGACAGATTAACAGGTACAAAATAGTACACTATTTACATGTATGTATGTGGTATGCACTTATGAGGGGAGGACAATGCTTAAAAAAGGTATTGAAGTAAAACACCAGCCAGTGATTTCTTTTGCCTGGACTTTCACAGTATCTAGGACCTTGACAGATTAACAGGTACAAAATAGTACACTACTTAGATGTAGATATGTGGTATTTATTTATGAGGGCAGAAAAATACACTACAGTACGCTTAAAAAATGATTCAACTAAAACACCAGCTGGTGATTTCTTTTGCCTGGCCTTTCACAGTATCTTGGCCCTTGACAGATTAACAGGTACAAAATAGTACACTACTTAGATGTAGGTATGTGGTGTGCACTTATGAGGGGAGGACAATGCGCTACAGAACGCTTAAGAAATGTGTTGGAGTAAAACACCAGCCGGTGATTACTTTTGCCTGGACTTTCACAGTATCTAGGTCCTTGACAGATTAACAGGTACAAGATAGTACACTACTTAGATGTAGGTGTGTGGTATGCACATATGAGGGCAGAAAAATGCACTATAGTACGCTTAAAAAAAGTATTTGTGCACAACACCACCAGTAAACAACAGTGCTGCAAGACACAGTCGCTATGTACTAAACCAAAATTGCACTCTCTCAAAGACTATTAGGCATGGACTGCTGGGTATGTATTATATCGTCTACAGACTAGTATAACCAGCTGACCATTTGTTGTGGAACATAGACACAGAGTTGTGCTAAAAATGTATTCCTCCCTCCTCTGCTAAGGTTTCTCCAGCTGAGCCAGCTTGTTTAAACGTATGAGGTATCACACAGCTCTCTGCCCCTGTGTGTAATACCATTCTGTAGAAAGTGACTGGGAGGTTAATCACTGCAGTAAAAATTATTTTCTGTGAAAAACGCACTGCTCCCTGTCCACCAGAACACTGATGTGACTAGGAGATGAAACGCTCCTGGAAAAGCTTTTCTGTGTAACACACAAAGTGCTGTCTGTCCTTTCTCTCTGCAGTGAAAGGATGAAGTGACTAGCCGGAATATAGCTGACGATTATATAGGGCTGTGACATCACAGGGGTGACTGGCTGCTGATAGACTGCATCCTGCATGTGATTCATGGTCATCCCGCCTACCCTTGTTCCCACCTTCCCAGGATTCCTTGCCCCATGTCCTCACATGTGGATCCACCATTTTAGATGCCCTGGAGCCTGGACCGCACTAAATGGAGTTTAATGAAGCTATTTGTGTGATAGAATCGCTGCGATATTCGCATTCGTTGCGAATCAAAGTTTTCATGAGATTCATAACAAATTTGGATTCGTCAGATTCAATTTGCTCATTGCATGTAGCTGTAACTTTGACAATAACTTGGTGTTATAGTGTTATGTAGGGCTTTAGAGCTCCTAGGTAGTGTCATACATGTGTTTTGAGGCTTATTGCTTTGAGGGTTTGCGTGGAGCTTTCTGTACATTGCCTATTATAACTCCTGTCATCTCTTGTTGTATGCTGGTTACTACAACTCCCACCATTCCACCACCTCCTGCTATATGATAGCAACTACAACATCAACCAGTCCGCCATCTCCTGCTGTACCCTGGAAACTACAACTCGAAGAGATTCTTTACTGTAAGAGCAGTTTTTTGGAAAAATTATAATATTACAGCTTATGTATATTAGATTTATGTGGATTCAGGAAGGCATTTTTCCTCTGTCATGGGGCAATTGGCATTAGCCTTATAGGGTTTTTATGCCTTCCTCTAAATCAACACCGTAGGGTTTTAAGTTGAACTTGGACTCTTGTCTTTTTTTCAACCTTACAAAGTATTTTATTATTTACTATGTTTATTATTTACTATGTAAAGAAGTGTTTACATTTTAAAAAATCAAAAGTCTATAAAATTCTTCTTTTGGGGTTTGCAACAGGAAATGGGACCCATCATATGTGTGTATTGCATGTGATTGTTGTTTCTGTACACATGCATCCAGCACATTGAGGTGTCCCATGCTGGCAAACATCATTTAGAGCATTACAGTAATTACAGTTACTGTAATTTACATGGTATACAGAATTACATACTTGATGTTTTGATCTTTTTATTACACAACAACTTCTTTATGTATAATGGTTCATATTATTTACAAACCAAGGGTTGTCCGATGGGGGTCAAAATGTTGGCCTTCCCTCAAAAACCTATACATGGCCTTCTGGGAGAAGATTTGTCTATATGTGGTCAATAATCGATACGATCACCACATTATGTGGTATGGCTCTAGCAGCAGATCAACCAGGGACCCGCATGCAGCAGGTGAGAAGAGCACCGGCAGGGAAACCAACTGATTGGACCCCCGCATACATGTTGTGGAGGTGCGAATAGGTTAGGGAGGACATCAATTGCGGTGCTTAAGTGCTCTGATCACTATTGAAATGGCAGGATCATCGCTCTTCGTCGTTGACTGTAAGTGCACGGCTGATAGTAGCCATCACATACCAGTTTGTGAAGCGAGCGCAGCCTCTGTGCTCACTTAATAGTCAAATTGCCACTCACGAAAATGTACGTCCTGGTGCATTAAGTACCAGGGCACCAGAATGTACATTTACAGGTTAAAGAGGCACTGTCACCATCATAAAATATTGATATGTTGCAGATATAGTAATACTTAGACTATCTCTAATATAAGTCTTTTTCCTTATAGTTGCCCATTTTTATTCTAGCCACCTGATATCCTCAAAGAGGGTAATTTGAATTTTAGTTTCTGGCTGAGTCATCTAGGTTCTTACAGCTAGTCATCTGGGTCCCTGTAGCAGGCACTGAGAGACACAGAGTCAGGAAGAGGAATGCGGAAGATGTGAGAAAGGCTATGGAGCAAATATCTAGCCAGAACTAGAGTCAACACAGATAAAAGTGACAGGAACATGATCCTAATTACAGCGTGAGAAACATCTTGGGTTTTTTGTTTTTGCTTTTTTTTTTTCTTGGTGTTAAAGGGGTACTCCATTGGACAACATTTTTTTTAATCACCTAGTGCCAAAAAGTTTAACAGATTTGTAAATTACTTCTATTTAAAAATCTTAATCCTTCCAGTACTTATCAGCTTCTATATGCTCCACAGGAAGTTGTATTTCTTTCTGTAATTCTTTTCAGTCTGACCACAGTACTCTCTGTCCAGAGTACAAGCAAATCCCCCAAAGCAAATCTCTCCAGCTCTGGACAGTTCCTGATACGGACAGTAGTGTCAGCAGAAGGATGACACTGGATTAGGTACGGGAAGGATTAAGATTTAACAATAGAAGTAATTTACAAATCAGTTGATTTAAAAAAAAAAAAAAACTTTTTTCCACCGGAGTACCCCTTTAAGTACGCTTTAAGGTACATTGTCCTAAACACATCAGATCTATTAGCAAAGTGTTTTTAAAAGATTTTGAATAAAGTCTAAGAATTTTACAAATTTTGGAGCTGGAAGTCTTTCTGTAATCAGTCTACCTTTATTTTCTTCTAAATATCATTTGTCTTCTGTATAACATTAACATAAGTACAAAATTAGTCAACAATGCTTCTACATCAGAGATTTTTGCAGCAAGGGAAAGGATTGTGTAGCTCAAAGTGAATTTATCAGCAGGTTGGAGCATCCTAACTCATATGGGACATTACAGTGAGGATTATGTTATATATTATGTTGATATGGCTACTTGTGGCCTTTCGCTGTCTCTTCAAAGATGAGGAGGCGTTGTTAGAGGAGGTGGCCATATCGGTGCATTTCTTTTGCTCCCCTTGGATCTATCAATTCCTAATTCTAGCTCACACTGGGTCTTACCACGGCTACGGTTCTGGATCTCGACCACTCACAGCTTTCATGTCATCAATAAATATGGTAAAACATACAGTTTTTTTGTTTTTGTTTAGTTTAGTTTTTTTGCTGCATTCCATTGAAACAGTAATTCATAATACAGAAACCAATGAAGCATGTTGCTCATGGAAAGAAAATGTATGCCATACAAGAATACCGTATTTTTCGCCCTATAGGACGCTCCGGCATATAAGACGCACCCAATTTTAAATTAGGAAAATCTAGAATACAATGTAAAGTATAGGTCACAGTGATCTTCAACCAGCGGACCTCCAGATGTTGCAAAACTACAACTCCCAACATACCTGGACAGCCGTTGGCTGTCCGGGCATGCCAGGAGTTGTAATTTTGCAACATCTGGAGGTCTGCAGGTTGAAGACCACTGGTATAGGAGGTAATACTCACATGTCCCCGCCTCTCCGGACCCGTCACCGCAGCCCAGGATGTCGCCCTCCATCGCTGTTGCCGCGTCCCCGGGGTGTCCCCGTCGCTCCGGAACGTCTCTGCTGCCCGGTATCCTCACTCTCCGTCGCCGCCATCACATCACTACGCACACCACTCCTATTGGATGACGGGGCGGCTTGCGCGATGACGACGAAGGAGATCACCGAAGCAGACACCGAGGAGGCAGGTAAGGTCCCTCCCGATGCAGCCGGGTTAGTGTCACTTTCGCTTCAGATGCGGCGGTCAGCTTTGATCGCCACATCTAAAGGGTTAATACAGGGCATCACCGCGGTCGGTGATGTCCTGTATTAGCCGCGGGTCCCGGCCGTTGATGGCCGCAGGGACCGCCGCGATAGGTGTGTATTCGCCGTATAAGACGCACCAACTTCCCCTCCCCCAGTTTTGGGGAAGAAAAAGTGCGTCTTATATGGCGAAAAATACGGTACATCTTTGCATAAAGAGATTACCCATGGAAAAACAGAGCTTGTTGTGTGCGGTATGGAACTGAACTGCAAAACCACACCCAACCTGCAGATACATGTGGTGAAGTTTTTCAGAAATACGGAAAATATTGAACTGTAAACTGATCTATAGAATAATATAATGCACCTGTACATATTTAGCACATACCTATAATAATAAGTTTCTTCCTGTAAAAGGAGAAATGTTTCTGTTCCTAAGTGTACCCACATGGCTGTATAACAACTTGGTAGCCAGCACCACTGCCCTTAATTCACACCTGGCCCACCTGCCTCAAGCACAGAACAGCCTCAGCTAGAGCTGATTCAAATGAAGAAAAGGATTCCAAAAAGGTCTTACGTTCCTCATGGTTACAATCACTTTATTTAGCCAGGACAGGAATTGTCAGACAATAAAATTAGGCTTCTAACATTTCTGACACTTTTCCTACCTCTTCCTCCATAGTGCCCCAAATAGCAATACTGTCCCTCAAATAACTGCAAACCATAAAATGCCCCCATATGGTAATGTTTCCCCTTTTTGTCCCATCTTGTTCTAGTCTTCTTCTGTGCCCCAAACAATATTTAGGTAGGCCGACCCCACGCCCATTTAGTAGATAGCTAGACCCAGCATTTAAAAGGTAGGGAAGGTAAGCTTAATGCTCATTAGAGATTACATACAAGAATACATAAGGGGTAGTAGTATTATAAGTAATAGCCAGCATGGGTTTACTAAGGACCGAAGCTGTCAAACCAACCTAATTTTGGTATGAAGATGTGAGCAGAAGCCTTGAAAGAGGGATGTCCGTGTATATGGTGTTTTTGGATTTTGCAAAGGCGTTTGACACCATCCATCATAGATGTCTAATAGGTAAAATAAGATTTTTAGGTTTACAAATTTCGGTATGCACCTGGTGGAAAATTGGCTTAAGGACTGGATGCAGAGAATGTGGTCAATGATTCTAATCAGATTAATCCCAGGTTGTTAGTGGTGTGCCCCAAGGTTCAGTACTGGGCCCACTTTTGTTTAACTTATTTATTGATGACATAGAGGATGGGATTTACAGCTCTGTTTCTATCTTTGCAGATGACACCAAGCTTTGTAGCATGGTACAGTGTACCATGCTGACTTAAATACACGTTTGTGGGCATCCACTTGGCAAATGAGGTTTAATGTGGATAAATGTAAAGTTTTGCATCTGGCTACTAATAACCTGCATGCATCATGTGTCTTAGAGGAGTAATACTGGGAGAGTCACTATTAGAGAAGGATCTGGCTGTACTTGTATGTCATAGATTGCAGAACAGTTTGCAATGTCAAGCAGCTGCCTCTAAGGCCAGCATGATATTGTCATGAATCAAAAGAAATACCGAAGCAACACACTTCTAAGTGGCATGGCAGGATACTCCTTGCACTGACCGAACTTCACGAACCAAAGTAAAACCAACAAACTTTCAATGGACCATAATGTAACGTGTTTCTCGGCTCAATGGCTGCTTTGTCAGGCATGTAAGATGTTGTTACAGAGCATCGTTAAATGGTTGTAGGGGTTAACCCTATACTTAACAATCACACATACAAAAAAAGTTTAACCCTATGCTAGTAACATACATTATACAACTATATAAAAACACAACATACAGAGAATATAGCAAAAGGATAAATAAAATACATTACTGTTTTAAGAGACACTTTCAATTGTTTCATTTAAACCCTGTCAACATACATAGTTTAAAAATCCCAAATACGATTAATCAGTCTTTGGCATTTATTTGGGCATTCAGCCGGAACAGACTTCAGGACAACCAATCGCAAAAGAATCCAAATTATTATTATGGGCAACAGTGAAATGTTGGGAAACACTATGTAACATATAGTTGTTTTTTTTTTATTTTTTTATTAAAGCAATCTTTATTCATACGGGAATATTTTTATATTTAAAGTCAACTTTGCCTGATGTATCTGCATACATTTTTCATTTTGGGTTTAGTGAGCTCTGCCTGTTCCCTATTTTTTACTTTATTAAAAGCATCTGTTAAAATAGATTTGGGGTATCCCTTGGACAAAAACGATAGCGTAACACCCTGGACTGGGAATAAAAATCACCATCATGGGTGCAATTTTTCCTAATACGCAAATATTGCCCATACAGGACCACCTGGGATAGTGTGAACTGCGAAAATCAAGAAAACTATTTACATGCACTTGCACAAAAGTGTGATGATGTTTTCAAGGTCTTTCATGATTTCAAGGTCTAAAAACTCAGGATTTGATGTGGAAAAATGTGGGGTAAATTTGAGATCCCAATCATTATGATTGAGTGTCTCAACGAATTCGTACACCTATGCCTCAGTGCCTAACCAAATGAAATATAAATCATCAATAAAACGCCTAAAAAACGCTATGTGTAAACAGAAATCCAGGGACTGCACAAAAGAGGCATGGACTCTCGGGACATAATACTACCCCTTAATAAAGCATTTGTACAGCTTCACCTGGAATATGCTGTTCAGTTTTGGGCACCGGTTCATAAAAGTGACATTATGGAGCTGGAAAGGGTACAGAGACGTACAAATATACCAATAAGGGGCATAGAACATCTTATCTATGGGAATAGATTAAAATAATTACATTTGTTTAGTCTTGAGAAGAGATATTTAAGGGGGTTTTAGGTAGATTGTCCTCCCATATTCATTAGGTAGGGAGTTTTCTATATCAGTGAGCTAACTAGGTAGATATGTTGCCCCACTTTACTAGTTAAGTGGGTACTCCACCATATAAGCCATATTGGTACCTCTCCCCCTATTAAGTGGTAGTAGATAGCTGACATAATAAGGTGGTTGGTATACCCAGCATATTAGTTAGGTTAGGTAATAGGTACCCCCTCCCCCCCCCCCCCCCATATTAGCTAGGCAGGTAGTGAGTAGCATCCTCATTGTTACTTAGGTAATAGATACTACCTCCCACTACCATTTGCTGAAAAAATTATTTTAAAAAAGTATAAAAAAAGTGGTGCAATGCTGGAGAGCGTGCAGACACACTACACCCAGAGTAACGGGGCCAGACTAATGGGACAGCAGCGGAAACCGCCCCATCATGCATCTTTCAACATGCAAGATCGGCAGTTTGGCTTTAGACTCCATGCAAAATCATACTATTATAGTTTATAAAAATAAAAAAAGTTAATTCTTACAAAGTCTAGTCCATCTAGTTTAACCTGTTAACCTACAATGTTGCTTCAAAAGACTTACACAGTAACATGTGGTGTCCCAGTACTGTACGTGTACTGTACCTTGTGTGATAAGTCCCCAAAGTCAGAGTTCCTCCATACTGATAAGATGCTCTTAGTGAGATAACCCCTAGTCGCCTCTTCCTTCTTTAATTTTATGTATATACTAGCTGAGTACCCGGCGTTGCCCGGTTTTCCTTCCTAATCCTTGTTGGGGAGGAAAATAAACAAAGGAGGAAGCTTTTGACTTCATATCCAGTCCTCATATATTGTTGTCATATCCCAACCTCATATTCCAACCTCCTATCTCGACCTCCTATCCCAACCTCCTGTCCCGTCCTCCTATCCCGTCCTACTATCTCGATCTCCTATCACGACCTCCTATCTTGACCTCCTATCTCGACCTCCTATCCCTTCCTCATATCCCATCCTCCTATCCCATCCTCCTATCCCATCCTCCTATCCCGACCTCCTATCCCGACCTCCTATCTCGACCTCCTATCCCGTCCTCCTATCCAGTCCTCCTATCTCGACTTCCTATCCCTACCTCCTATCCCGACCTCCTATCCCGTTCTCCTATCTCGACCTCCTATCTCGACCTCCTATCCCGACCTCCTTTCAAATCCTCCTTTCCCGTCCTCATATCTTGACCTCCTATGTTGACCTCCTATCCCGTCCTCCTATCCCGACCTCCTATCCCATCCTCCTTTCCCATCCTCATATCTCTACCTCCTATCTCGACCTCCTAAATCGACCTCCTATCCAGACCTCCTATCCCATCCTCCTATCCTGACCTCCTTTCCCATCCTCCTATCTCGACCTCCTATCTCGACCTCCTATCTCGACCTCCTATCTCGACCTCCTATCCCGACCTCCTATCCCGACCTCCTATCCCGACCTCCTATCCCGACCTCCTATCCTGACCTCCTATCCCGTCTTCCTATCCCATCCTCCTATCCAGTCCTCCTACCCTGACCTCCTACCCGACCTCCTATCCCGACCTCCTATCTCGTCCTCATATCCCAACCCGTAATAGGTGTACCAGGTATTGAAATATCTCATTGATTTGCATGGGACTTTAAACAAAAACCCTGACCCTCACAAATGAGGGTAGTTAAGAGTTAAATTAACTATCCTATATTTTATGTGGATATATAAGTAACATGTGACCAAGTATTATCGAAATATCTCCAGCCGTTTGGAAGTTATGCAGTAACATATATTTTCCATAGACTTGTATGGGACTTTAAACATAAACCCCGCCCCTGGCAAATGGGGGTGAGTAAGGGTTAAATCACCTATCTTATGTTTGTTGTTGACATATAAGTAACATGTGTGCCAAGTTTCATGTTAATATCTTTAGCTGTTTGGACGTGATGCTGGAACATACACACATACATACATACACACACACACACACACGTTGAGTTTTATATATATAGATATTGTATATTGTATAGTGTAAATGTTGCGTCCAGGACCTTAGGTCACATGATTAATAATTGTGTTGTTCTGCTAAGGTTAAGGACCTTCCAGGTCATGTGCTCATGTCACATGTTGTACCACAATGCTTTGTATTAGGACTGACAGGTCTGGGGGACCAATAAGCTTGAAGCCTGCCCCTTGCCATATAAGGGCGCTGTTATCCAATCCTCGTTCTCTTAGTTCCTGGTTGCAAAGCAAGCAACATCTCTCTTGGGTTACGGACTAGCAGAGAGAGAGAAGCTCTGTGTATCCCCTCAAGACAAATCTAGGCCTGAAGCCTGCTAACTTCAGCCAAATACAAAACCGTGAGTTCAATCTAACTCAATCCTAATCCTAAGTGACTGCTGGACCTAAACAATACCCATAAACAGGGCCGTCGTTAGGGCGGGGCAACCTAGGCAATTGCCTAGGGCCCCATCTCCAAAGGGGCCCCGTGTCAGGAGCGGACTCCATCTTCATAAGGGCCCCTGTGTCACGCCACCTTTGCTGCCTGTCCTCATTGAAAGCAAGCTGTCAGGCACGGCACAGCACAGCAACAGTGATAGGAGGCAGAGAGTAAAGCCGCTCCTCCTATTCACTGTGCTGTTTAGAAACAACTGCAGCAGGGACCTACACCCGCACTGTCAGTGGCTTCTTTCTCTCCTACCCGTCCCCTCTCTCCCCTCCCCATCCCCCTTCAGTTCCTACATACTTGCTCTGACTGCTTCTCACTCTGCCAATGTCCTGGCTCCTCCTCCTCCAGATGATGTTCCCTGAGCTGCGTCCTGTCACCACA